>NW_016813163.1:1841201-1878534 GCF_001698545.2 Rhinopithecus bieti
GAGGTCAGGAGTTCGAGACCAGCCTGACCAACATGGTGAAACCCCGTCTCTACTAAAAATACAAAAATTAGCTGGGCGTGGTGGCACGTGCCTGTAATCCCAGCTACTCGGGAAGCTGAGGCAGGAGAATTACTTGAGCCCAGGAAGCCAAGGTTGCAGTGAGCTGAGATTATGCCACTGCACTCCAGCCTGGCCAACAGAAGCAAGACCCTGTCTCAAAAAAAAAAAAAAAAAAAAAAAAATCTGGGAACTCTCACTTCTCTCTCTCTTGTGCCCACTTTCACATGTAGCATGCCAGCTCCCCCTTCACCTTCTACCGTCAGTAGAAGCTTCCTGAGGCCTGACCAGAAGCAGACGCCAGCACCATGCTTCCTGTACAGCCTGTAGAAATGTAAGCAAACTAAACCTTTCATCTTCGTAAATTACCCAGTCTCAGGTCTTCCAATATAGCACTCAAAACAGACTGACACAGCCTGTGTTTTAGACGGTGGGAGTGTGTGGCATGCTTGCCGTGTTTTCGGGCTGTTAAGTGCTTCAGGAAGATTCCCATTTGGACATCTCACCCATTCATGCAGCCTGTATAATGCCTCAGTCCTGGATGATTTCTGCTGGGAAAAGCACAAACTGGCAGGGGACACACCTGAGGTTGAAGAATTCCCATTCTTCAGGGGGACTCACATCTTCAGGAAGGCTTCCCTGATGATATAGGAGTTAAGAAGGAATTATGGGCATGGGAGTCCTTGGTAAGGTTTTCTTTTAATGAAAAGCAGCCCCAAGCCATTTTCTAACAAAGTGGAGCCTGCAATCTGGGAGCTCGCATGGGTGAAGAATGCCAGCAGGAACTAAGGACTAGACATTTTGAAAATGGTGGCTCCGTCTTCCTTTCTTTGCCAGCCATGTGTACTGTAAAGGAGCAGACAAGGTGGTGCTGATCAATTGGAAAGTCCATTTGCATAAGAAAGTTAGGGTGGGGCAACTAGACTTCCCCCACGCACTATGTAGATGTCGTACCTGATGGAACCAATCTGTGAGCCCTATGTAAATCAGACAACACCTTCTGCAGCCTGCCTGTAAAATCGGCTGCAGTCTACTGCCTCCCTTTTTCTGGACATCCCTCTTGTCTTTTGCAAGGAACTGCACTCCTCTTCCCTTTCTTCTGTCTATTAAACTTTCCACTCCTTAACCTATTCACGTGTGTTAATGTCCAGAATTCTTCCTTGATGCATGACAATGGACCCCAGGTTATATACACCACAGTGTTAGCTGCTTCACTGGGGCTGGCCTCCCTACAGGACCACAAACTGACAGCGGTGGTGGTGTGTTTGCCCATTTTCCTCCCAGGTCTGTGTTGAAATGAAAACCATGCTGATCTCTGGCCTTAGAAGCATCCTCAGCAGTCTCCTCTCTTTGTTCTTAACCTTGTTCTCCTTCATAAATGAAGGGAAAGTAATGGGTGTGCACAACACTTGCCCCAGCCTTGCCTCAGATAGCTCAGGGAAGTCCCTTCGCTGTGGCTCTGCTGTAAGGTCACGTCACGTGCTCATTCTCCAAGTTTGTCACTGAACATAAGCACCATGCCCAGTGTCCCCTTTCGCGACAGTAGTGGTTTTCAAACTTTGGGGTCATGGAGAGAATCACATGCAAACTTGCTTCATTTCTACCCATTACTGGGCTATGTCCTAGACCCTCTGACTCACACTCTTGTGGTAACATTAAATCACCGTATTTTAGGAAGCTCCCCATGACCATCACTTAGGGCCTTCCTAAAGAGGTATCACTCTATTGTGAGCATGTGCATCCTCCTTCTTTTGAATCTTTCATCAGATTCTCATGGACCTGTTCCTAACTTTCTGTCCAATGCTCATCTCTGCAGATAATTTTTCTCAACAAAGAGTCAAAAAATAAGATGTTAAGTGGTTCAGTTTTCCAAATTGTGAAATGAATTATTGAATTGTGTTTGCCACTTTCTTGCCCAAAAAAAGATATTGTGAATATTGTGCTAATATTTATAAAGCACTTGGAGCTCTGAATATGAAAAGCACCTTATGAAATATTGATGACCCATCTGTTCTGTACACCTTAACTCTGTTTAGCCAAGAGATTTTCCTCCTCTGTGTTCTAAGACAGTATTATTTCTAAAGAGATAAGCTTCTCTTATAATAGTTATAAATTCATACTAAATTTATAAACAAATTATAAATAATAGTTTCTTCCCAAGTATTCCCAAGTACTTTATCATAAAACAATGAAACTAGAGAAATCTGGATGTGAAAACTAACCCAACTCTCTGTATCTGGCAGAACTATTATCAAATCATTTCAGAATAAGATTAATAAATATTCTTTCAAAATATATTTTTGTTTCAGTAAAGAGCAAATATTTTTTCCTTATGTCTAAAAGTGTCCTGAAGTGCCACTGTGTAGTAGAAAGGGTGGCATTTTACAGATAGTTGGCACAGAGGAAATAAATTTGAAAGGAAGCAAAATATATCATGCTTGTGTCTTCAAAATGAACAATGCCACATATTATAATGAAGTAAGAAACATTAAACTATTAATTTATTATTCCATAACAAAACAAGTTTAGAAAGCCCAAGGAAAGGAGAAACTTATCTCTTCAGAAACAATACTGTCTTAGGCTGGGTGCAGTGGCTTATGCACATAATCCCAGCACTTTGGGAGGCTGAGGCGGGTAGATCACCTGAAGTCAGGCGTTTGAGACCAGCCTGGCCAACATGGTGAAACACTGTCTCTACCAAAAATACAAAAATTAGCTGGGCATGGTGGCAGGCATCTGTAGTCCAAGCTCCTAGGGCTGACGAGGTGGGAGAATCATTTGAACCCAGGAGGCAGAGCTTGCAGTGAGCCAAGATTGCACCACTGCACTCCTGCCTGGGCAACACAGTGAGACTTTGTCTCAAAAAACAAACAAACAAGCAAAAATGCTGTCTTAGAACACAGGAGGGAAATCTCTTGACTAAACAGAGTTAAGCGTTTTAAAGCAGTGGGTTTGAAACACAATGCTATGGGGTACTTTGAAGAACGCTCCACGGTGAATAATATAGATCCTATGCTCAGAGATCCTGGAAGAGGGGTTAGTATATGTAACACCAGCTGCCTATGTTACCTGCATTTAAAGCTGCTTGGTCATCTACATTTACATAGTAATTAATAGAAAAATTGATGGCACCTAATGGATAGGAAATAATTGAGAATTGTGTCCTCTCATGCCTCTGGCTACTCAAAAGGGTGTGTGACAGTCTCCCTGCACTATGCTTTTTCTATCAAATATATAACCAACCACTAAAGAATGAGATCATAACAGTGATCAAACAATAAAAGAAACCCTTACATATGCTTTGACGTGTACAATAATCTCTTTTCCAAATTGTTGTACCCAGAGCACTGCTCCTATAAGACATAAGCACTGCTCCTATAAAATTCCTTTATCCTTGGATAAAGGAATTTGGAAAACCTGCTTGCAATCCATCCATCACGGATTCAAAGACTTTGTGTAATTTAGCAAAAGGCATTACTTCCTCAGTCACTTTACCGCTATCCTCCAGAAAAAAATGCCATCATACCCCTGAGCTTCAGAGACAGTGTGGTGAGGGGTGTCCTGGGATGGTCAATGCAGCCTTTCATAACTGCACATCAGGAAATTTCAAGATTCACGATGGTGACCCACAATGGACACCCCGGGGTCTGAGAGACCTTTCCATAAAACATCCATTTGCATGTGCTTAATTTCTTATTTCCCAAACTTAATGAAGAGTTCACTTTTCTGTTGAATGCTACGGTGACTTGTGAAACCTTGGTATTTTGTTGGCTTTACTTTAGAGAATGACCTTATTTGGAGAATCTCAATCACTACAGCAGCAACACCCTTGGAAAATTAGTTAATAAAGATCCTTTGGACATTGAGGATGGCTGAAAATAGCAAGAAAACCAAAAATAGCCCAGCATGTGACACACATGTTAGTTTCTCTAAGTTAAGGCAGAAGGAATCTCACCGGCAGAAAGAGGATACACAATTAAGTCTTCCTTCAGGGAAGGGTGAGACAGGCAGGAGAAGTGGTGTGGACGGAAATAAGAAGTGCAAGCAAATAACGAAAAGGAGTGTGTGGAGAAGTGAGGGGGAAGAGAAGATGGTAAAAGCAAAGCAAGAGCAGAAAGGAGGAACAGCAGGAGTGAAAGTAGTTAGGAAACAAGACAGTGAGTGAAGCTGCTAGTACCGGCAGTGCAAGAAATCATAGTTGAGGAAAAGAGCACGGCCTACGAACGAGAAAGACAAAATTAACTAAGTAACAGAAAGCAATCCACGATCACAGCTCTGCACTTTGGAGCTAATAGCACTGGGTACCTGGGTATGAGCATTCCTGTGCCCCATTGGTGAACATGAGGGTGACTACTGACCCCTGTTTTCCTGGGAATAATTCAGCCTCAGCACTGAAAGAATTGTATTCTAGGAAATCAAACAGTAGTGGCAAACCAGGACAGCTGGTGACCCCAGTTAGCACTGACTCAAAATAGCAACGTGTCTGGGGGTAGTCTCTAAAACATCCCCTTAGTGGTAGTTGGAGTTATTACCATTTCACATCAGTCACATACACGGCTTAAGAAATTTTAAAGCCTGTGGTGACAGTAAGTGAAATTTCTTTCTTTCAGTGGTCTGTGAAGGAGGTACAATGCTTTAGAACTTAGTCCATAAATCGAAGCTGAGAATGATGCTTTTATGTCCATTAAATGGTTAACATTCTCCCTGTGTGTTATTGTAACAGGGTATTGTGTTTTGAGGGAAAAATCAATAAAAAATGCTTAAGATAAAGTTTTCATGCTCATAATGTGTTTGTCTTCAGTCATAAGAAAAATAATCTATATAGGTAGGTAAATTTCCTGATGCTGTTGCATAAGGAACATTATGCTATGAATATATAATGTTCACATATACTGATGCAATTTCCAACTCAACTTTCTAGTTATGTGTTCACGATGAGCACTAAGATTGATTTGCATTCCTTGATCACTCAACAACTCAACTCTTGGGGTGATAGGCCATCTACATGCTAAGTGATATGGAGAAGTTTGGCTAGGTTGACAATATGCCACAGATAACCCACCATGGGGAATCATTTTTCAGTGCTTTAGATCTAGAAAAGATTTCTGTGTGAATCTGAAGGTGTTCTGCCATGCCTGAAAGCAATAAGGAGAAAAGGGCACTGTGGAAAGAATGGATGTGATTTGTTTCTTGGGTCACTGGGCAAGAGGCAGAAAGCACTGCCTCTTCTTCTTGGGAGGAGTAACAGTGAGATGCAGCCTCATCTCCTACATCCAATCTTGCGTTGCTTAGATAAGAAAGAAATCCCAGCCTGGGGAACAACCATTAGCCACTTCTCTCTGCCTCCTGTGAGGTAGATAGAGAGAGATCAATGGCAGGTGAATGTCAGTCATAGAACAGCCAGCTGAGCAGTTTCCAGTTTCCAGAAGTCAGGCTTGAGGCATTATTGCCCAGCAAGAACATGGTGCACCTGAGAAGGTAGCTATTATATACCCACTGCAGTCTCATGTCTACTTACATTCTCCAGCCAGCCATGCATTCACCATTTTCAGTGCCTTTTCTGTCATTCCTCAGCTTTTTTTCCAGTGATTGATTTGGAGGGAAAATTCTGAGACTATGGGGAAAACGGTTAGCAATTTGGGTAGTCCCACTAGCATAGAATTTGCTTTCAATGAAATCCTGGAGAACACCCTTCTAACTTTTCATATGAAAATAACATTTAATGTCTTTAATTTAAAATTATATTATAAAATATATTTTAATTATCAATCACTTATGTATAAACAATAAACAATAGACAACCAAAATAATTATAAAGATGAGAATATAAATTATTCACAACCCTATCCCTCATAGATAACCACTGTTATCAAGAAAACATGTTCATGTATTCTAGTCAAGTCTTCTTTTGCATTTATTGTGTCTTTTACGGAATATGTAATTACTACAGCTTTGCAGAACATTTAGAGAAAACAGCAAAACAATAAAATAACATCATCATAACCCGATCACCCAAAGATAATTATTTTCAGCAATGTGTTTATATTGTTTTAGTCACCCACTCATAAATACCCACTCTGTGTTATTTAGTTTTACAAAATTAAAATCCTTATGTATCCATTTTTTTGTAGTTAGCTCTTTTTACATATTAACGATTGCACACTTTAGTCTTCTTTAGGGAGTTTGGTAGTATCCAAGATAATAATTGATTTTATACTTTATTACTTTCATAAAAGAGGCTGAATTTATTCCAGGTTATCAGAAAATACATTAGTGATTATACAGTGATTTTCAATATCAGTGATAACTTTTAGCAATTTTATTCTTTCGTTTTGAATTTACCAGTACCTACTAAGTTGGGGAATAGGCATGTAATATATATCTATCTATCTGTGTGTGTGTGTGTGTGTGTGTGTATATGTGTGTGTGTGTGTGTGTGTGTGTAATTTTAATTAATTTTTTGGTCTTTTAGGAACAAAGTTTTGCTCTGTCACCCAGGCTGGAGTGCAGTGACAAGATCATAGTGCACAACAGCCTCCAACTCCTGGGTCACGTAGTCCTCCTGCTTCACGCTCCTGAGTAGATAGGACTATAGATGCATGCCACCATGCAGGACTAATTTGTTATTTTAATATTTGTAGAGATGGAGTCTTGCTCAATGGACAACATATTGCCCAAACTGGTCTCAAATTCCTGGTCTCAAACAATCCTCCCACCTGAACCTGCCAAAGTGCTGGGATTACAGGCATGAGCCAACTTGCCCTGCCAGTAGTGGGTTCAGATTATAACCCAGGAGGCAGAATCATGAGACTAATGAAATATTTATAACTGGGGAAGCGAGTGGGCAGGCTGGTGAGCACCCTGGGAGGAGGAATTTGGGAAAGGAGCTTCTAATATCAATGATTAAAACCAAATCTCCAACTAAGTAGATAGGTTTTAAAGACAGAAAAAGGAATTCTCACCTTTCCCAACTCAAAACAACTTTTTAAAACACATTAGTTGACATTCTGTGGAGAGAAGGGTCATCCAGGCTGCCAGTGCAGGTGCTGCCTTTTGCCTCTGCTCTTTTAAAAAGCCATCCAGGGGCAAGATTTGGTGGCTCATACCTGTATTCCCAGCACTTTGGGAGACCGAAGCAGGTGGATCACGAGGTCAAGAGATTGAGACCATCCTGACCAACATCGTGGTGTAACCTCGTCTCTATTAAAAATACAAAAATTAGCTGGGCATGGTGGTGTGTGCCTGTAGTCCCAGCTACTGGGGAGGCTGAGGCAGGAGAATCATTTGAACCCGGGAGGCAGAGGTTGCAGTAAGCCAAGATGATGCCACTGCACTCCAACCTGATGACAGAGCGAGACTCCATTAAAAAAATTAAAAAAAAACAAAACAAAAACAAAACAAAACAAAAAAAAACACCATCCAGAAGAGACAGTGTAATCAGATATGGGTTTCAGAAAGAATCCTATGGCAGTGGTGTGGCCAATGGCAGTGCAAAATGTTAACTACGGGAGATCGGTTAGAAGACTTGTTTTACTATGGTCTAGGTAAGAGTAGATGGGGAATTGGCCAGGCAGAGAAAACGAGAATAAAGAATGATTTGAGTAACATTTAGGATGTTGAAAAGATAGAGACTGATGCCTGACTAGATGTGTACAAACAGAAGAGCTGGACAGATGGTTATAACATAAATCAACACAGGGAGCAAACTAATTTTGGGGGACAGAAGTGGTGAGATGGAATAGATTCACTTTTATACCAAATGGATTTTGAGCCATAAATTTGACACAAGAGACAGAATAGAGGTAGAGACACAGCTTTAAGAGCCATTAGTATACAAATGGTATTTAAAGCCAGAGGGTAGAAGAGATGACTAAGGAGCTACAGAAAGGAGTGGATGATGGAAGCAAGGAGAGATAAATATGAATTTCCAGGAAGATGATGGAGACTTAGAGGAAAGGAATCAGAAAAAAAAAAAAATGATGTCACAACATCTAAAAAAGATCAGAGATAGGAAGATTAGTAGCTTCAAATATGCAAAAAGGCTATGAATAATGATTGAAGATGTTCATGCTGTAAAGTCTCATAGAAGACAGCGGAGAGCTTTGCAAAAGTCATTCCTGTAGTGTTGAGAAGACGCACCAAAATTCCATCTTTTCAGAAATCAATAGATGTTGAAACATTGGAATCAGTCAATATACCAAATCCTTTGAATAATTTTAGCTATTAAAAGAAGAGTCTGATCTCAATTAAAATAAACACACACACATTGTGAGTGATTTTTTAAAAGATGTTAAATAAGTTTGTAACTTAAAGAAAAGAAGCAGGAGGTGATGGAAACTAGAGACGTGGGAAGCAAAATGAATAACTGATGGACTAAGTGATTTCCAGAGCATAATCAGGTATTGCAGTTTATCATGGGCAGGTGGAGAAAACTCTTGAAGATAGGATAGAGGGTGGTAAGAATGGGTCATGTAGATCTATTTGGAAGTGAGGAGATAAGGATATGGCAAACTGAGTGAAATCAGCCCCTGCTTTCTCTGTAATAGATTAGGTGAGGATTAATGTTTAAGAAAGCGTTGGGTAGCAGGATTGCATAGGGAATAGGAAAGACTTTGGCTGATGTTTATAACAATAAACCTACAGTATCCAATCAATATGGCCTGAAAGTAGTCACTCTAATTTGAGAGTCAAATAAATATTCTAAGAGAGGACACAAGGCAATTATTTTTATTTTAGCATGTCTTATTTACATTTGATATTCTTTCAGACTTTGAGAGGATAGTTATTCAACACGTATTATGTACTTAGTGTTCTATTAGTTCCTGGCAATACATATATATCTTTTCAAGCACACATTCACAGGGATTCTACAATATCATTAGTTTCATAAATATCACTTTTGATGGTGTATTGTCCTTCATCAACATTCCTGGTAATATCCACAGTCACGTCAAGATAATGTAAAGCACCCAAATCTTTGTTAGAACAAAACACAAGATGTGTTTTAAAGTGTCATCTCAGCATCCAGTCTCTTGACTTATTTCTTTTGGAACAGTCAGAGCTCCCTCTCCATCTTCATTAAGGACACCAGGCTCTCTACCACAGTGACTGAGGCGGTGATGAAACCTTGCCACAATGTAATACTCTGTACTCATGTAGAGCCTTTGATTTTGGATTTAGAGTGCCAGTGTATCTCCTTGGAAGAAATGTGGGGCCAGACTGATTATGCAGTGACTTTCATGATAATGGAGCAGCAACGCCACACTCTGGAATGAAAATGACTTGGATAAGTAGATGAAATCAGGGTGTCTTTAATAGCAGAAGCTCAAATAATGCAGGCAATACTAACCACAGCATCCCAAATCAAAGTGAGGGTGTGGGTCTTCCAGGCAATTAGACTACAGATCTCTATTCTGGAAACACTAAAGATCTTGATGAAAACGGGTCATGGTGGATGGGTAGCACCAGTTCTCAGGAGAGCCCCGTAGTTTGTGGGTTCTTTCTAAGTCACCCAGGTGCTTAGTTTCCACAGGTGCATAAATTCATTGTGTGTGGCCCTGGGGGCTGGCGCCAGTTACCCTAAATTCCACAGTGACATTAAATATGTACTCCCTGGGGACTGTGGGTGAGCTTAGGGTAGTGGTATCAATAAGCTGGTCTCATTTCCCCTGTTTGCAAAAAAAGATGATTTCCCTAGAGTTAAGCACGCCACTCAGTGATCCTAGAACTTACACAGTGGCTGGCCTCTCTGTGACACCTTTTAGTTCTCCTTTGCTCTCTTGGTAACCACAAAGAGGAGTGTGTGCAGGGAGCTAGGGCTGGCTCCTGGTTTTCTGTAGTATCCATGAGTGAGGGAGGACAGGACATGAAGCTGGGTAGTAAAAACATAATGGGGAATTCCAAGTGGTACTTTCATCCTTACCCAAAGGCCTTTGGGTTAAAAGATATGAGTAGCGGCCAGGCGTGGTGACTCACGCCTGTAATCCCACTGTAATCCCAGCACTTTGGGAGGCCGAGACGGGCGGATCATGAGGTCAGGAGATCGAGACCATCCTGGCTAACATGGTGAAACCCCGCCTCTACTAAAATTCCAAAAAAAAAATTAGCCGGGCATGGTGGCGGGTGCCTGTGGTCCCAGCTACACAGGAGGCTGAGGCAGGAGAATGGCGTGAACTCAGGAAGCGGAGCTTGCAGTGAGCCGAGATCACCCAACTGCACTCCAGCCTGGGCGACAGAGCGAGACTCCATCTCAAAAAAAAAAAAAAAGACATGAGTAGGTTCTAGTTTCTGGTGCAATTTAAGTAGAATGTTCCATATGTAGAACTAAATCCAGTGTTGCATGTGTCCACAGCAGCCCTTGGAACTGGTAAGATACCACATACGCTATGTTCTGGGGTGTGGGGTGGACAAACTTGTCTGAAAGAGGACACTCTCACTCAGCTTCCTGGCAAACTCAAGGCAAGGACACTGTTCACTTGGGGTTCCCCTGACCATCCCAGTTTCCTTTTCCAGCAACAAGTGTCCCTGGAAGTGTCCCCTGATTCTGAGAGGAGGGGATATGTGAAGACCCGCAATCTGGAGTCTCAGGTGAAAGAGTGATTCTCTTTTTAACACTATCCTCCAGATGGGTGTCTTGCCTCTCTCCTTCCCACAGGCTGCCATCCTTTCCCTTCAACACTGCATCATGCCTTCCTACCAGCCTCTGCTGCCTGCCCTTGTAGAATCCCTGCAGGACCCAGGATTCAAGGTATGGGCAGTCTCCATATCCAGGGTCTGTAGCCCCCAAAAAGCCGAGATAAACAAGAAAAGTGCCAGCTTCTTACTGAGGGAGACTCTCTGCCCCCACAGGGCCATTCCCCATGCTAGATCCTCCTGGGCTGGTGTCCTATACGCCCCTTCTTTGTGCACTTTACCTTGCTCTGTTTCCCTAATGTGCTGTGTTTTGTCTCAGGCTCCCCCTCCCTGGATCAAGCAGGCTTCTCTGTACTGAAGATAAGCAACACTACTTTACAAATTGGTGCTAAGCTGAGCTGCCCTTTCCCAGGCTATATTTGGTGACTTTCAGGTTAGAACCTTCCCTAGAGAAAGCTAACTAACTGTTTTGACTTAAAAGATCTCCTGCTGGGTCACACGCCAAATAGTGGTGAGTTAAAGTAAGCAAGAGCTAGTGAATAGTGTTAAAAAGATGTTTCAACTATTCTGCTTAATTGTGTTTAAAAGGTCTGGCAGTTCTTTCCCCACAAGAATCTGTAAAGTCAATGAACCACCCGTTAGTGGTCAGTTGGTGTGGGCAGGGGTTGGGGGAACTGTTTTGCTGAATCAAATACCCAGGCCAAGGGCAGATACTCTAAAAACATGAAATACAATAGAATAAAATAATTTTTTTATAAATAGAATTTTAAAAAATATGTAATTTAAAAAAATACAAATAAATATATACATAAAATAATATGTATGCATACATAAATAAAAGTTAACCACTTTTCAGCACATACAGCTGAAAGTACTATTTGAGTCTAAAAGGCCGCTGCGAAACCTTTGGCACAGTAAAGAAAACTTGTTTAAAATTCCTGATAGAAACACTTAAAGGCCGGGCGTGGTGGCTCAAGCCTGTAATCCCAGCACTTCGGGAGGCCAAGACGGGCGGATCACGAGGTCAGGAGATCGAGNGCAGATACTCTAAAAACATGAAATACAATAGAATAAAATAATTTTTTTATAAATAGAATTTTAAAAAATATGTAATTTAAAAAAATACAAATAAATATATACATAAAATAATATGTATGCATACATAAATAAAAAGTTAACCACTTTTCAGCACATACAGCTGAAAGTACTATTTGAGTCTAAAAGGCCGCTGCGAAACCTTTGGCACAGTAAAGAAAACTTGTTTAAAATTCCTGATAGAAACACTTAAAGGCCGGGCGTGGTGGCTCAAGCCTGTAATCCCAGCACTTCGGGAGGCCAAGACGGGCGGATCACGAGGTCAGGAGATCGAGACCATCCTGGCTAACACGGTGAAACCCCGTCTCTACTAAAAAATACAAAAAAAAAAACTAGCCGGGCAAGGTGGCGGGCGCCTGTAGTCCCAGCTACTCGGGAGGCTGAGGCAGGAGAATGGCGTAAACCCGGGAGGCAGAGCTTGCAGTGAGTTGAGATCAAGCCACTGCACTCCAGCCTGGGCGACAGAGCGAGACTCCGTCTCAAAAAAAAAAGAAACACTTAAAAATATATTAGACACTACAGGACAAGAAGAAGATCTAAGTTAAAAAAGAACATGACAGTTAGTTGCATTGCAGATCCCAAATTATGGGCCGTGGGCTTTCTCTTGCAGCAAGGAGGGCCCTTCTCCCAGATGGTGCTGTGAGTGTCCACATGGCTCACAGCTGGGGAGTCCATTCTGCTGAAATAATCCATATCTGTCAGGATTGCTCAGTGTCCCTACTCACAAGGTATCTTTTCCCCAAAGTTTCTACGTCTACTTGATTTCATGCCAAAGTGGCACTGCTTCTTTGGGGTGCCTTCTGACACCAACAAGCAAGTCTCCATCCCTCCAGGCACCAACTGAATATCCAACAATGTGTTCAATCTGGACACTACCCAGAATACACATCACACTCCGCAGGTTGAAGGGCTCCATTCCCAGATGTCTGACCCTGCTTCACATGCCAGTCACAAGTGCCCGGCCACTCACACTTCTGAATGACTGGCTATATATCGGGGTTCCCATAATCCCTTGCTCAGGTTTGATCATTTGCCAGAGTATCTCACAAAACTCAGAAAGATATTTTACTGATTCATGAAAAAGGATAGAGATAAAGAGGTATAAAGGGCAAGGTCCAGAAAAGAAGTGGGCACAAGAGTCCTTGTGGAGTTGGGGTGGACCACTCTCCTGGCACGCAACTGTGTTCACCTATTTGAAAGCTCTTCAAATCTTATTGTTCAGTAATTTTGATAGTTTAATCTCCAGCCCTCTGCTCCTTCTTGGAGGTAAATGAGTGGGGCTGAAACTTCTGACTTATTCTGGTGACCAGCCTTATCCTGAGGCAATATAGGGACCCAACTCTAAGTCATACTGATAGTATAAATTAACATCACACCTCAAGTGTGATCCAAAGGGGAACCTTAGGAATAATTAGACTTTCCTGTCGCTCAGGAAATTCCAAGAGATGTAGGAGATCTGTACCAGGAACCCTGGACAAAGACCAAATCTATTCCTTATTATGCCCCAGCATCTATAGTGCCTTCTTGCACTATATGGTGTGAGGGTGGGCAGAGGGACAGGCTTCCTGGGCAATAGCCAAAGTCCATGCCTTACCATGCTTGGACAAGCAGTGTCCAGGGCACACTTGTAGAAATGGGAGTACTGATCAGATCAAGATTTATTATTATAAGTAAATTGGAGAGTGACATGCTATAAGCATGATCTTGCTTTTTAAATTTTAACCATAAGTACATGCTTTAACAAACAAAAAGGTAATGGTCAGCTTTTAGTAAGGCCAGCGGTTTCCATGGTTATATCATTCTTTTCATGCTTTTCATAAAGACAAACTTGAAGAAAACAGTTTGCTAAAGAGGCAGCATTAAAATGTTTTTAAATGCCACTTCAAAACATCTGTTGTTAATCTTTTAAGACTGTAGGCATAATTAATAAGAAAATCTAAGGACGTTCTATTTTCTAAGATTTTAAGATATGTTCCTCTGAAGTGTAAAAAATACACATATTCACTTTAGAATGCTTCTAGCTTCACGTCAAGGTCGTTTGATTTCTAGAAGTTTTCTGTCATTAACAATAAAATACTGAATCCTCCTAAGAGGGGTTACTGAAGGAGTCTTTAAGGTATTGGGTCTTAATTTGGTTGTGTTTTCTATTGCAGAACATATTCAAGGTCAAGCTCCTGTTAATAGGTTTTAAAATCTCTTCTATCCACTTAACTCTGAAACATTAGCCTGAATGACTACACTCCTTTAGAATATTTGCATCGGTTTACTATGGCTAGCTGGGTTCTTCTTTGCTCTGAACGAAAGACCTGAGACAGTCCTGTAGGTGCTCCTCATGCAGGCAGCTTTGGCTAGTCCTCCGATACAGAGACTTGCCTTTCTCCAAAAGCAACTAACTGCAGCAAAAGCCTTGCTGAGAGGAGGCTTGTGGGGAGGAGAAAGTGGGGCAGAATGTCATTGGTTATGCTTCAGGAGTGATGTAAAGGAAAGGAACTGTAGATAAAATGTTTGAGGCTTTCTGGAACAGGCTCTTCGTGCTTTCTGTCCCTGAACTGGAGGAGGTGATCCCGAGATGTTGACTCCCAGCCCCTGACCCTGTGTTTAAAATCCTACAGGTGTCCCACGTTGCTGAGAGAAAACAGGACACAAGCTCCCGGGTGCACGCTCAGCAGATGCGGAGCCAGGACGAGGTGCTGGGCTGCGAATAATGCTGCACACACACTTGACAGAAAAAGGGTGCCTTTCTATTTTAAATTTAAAGGTGTGCCAGCATAACACACAGCCTCACCTTGGCCTCCACGCCCTGCACACAGTTCACAAAGCCCACAGTTTGCCGCAGGCACAGTATCCTCAAATGTTAAAATGGCCTGAATAACTAAAAATAAATATATTCTCTAAAACTGGAACATGGAAAGCGTGTGGGAGGCAGTCTGCCCTTGAAGATTTTGTGGAAAGACTTTAGGGGATTTCAGAGATTGGTTTTGAAGATGACAGAGACATCTTCACTGACTTGTGTGACAACAGCATCCTAGACTCAAGGTCAGCAAATGTAAAAGAGGGAAAACGGAATCTAATCTAATCTGTACTGAGTCGAACCATTAGAAAGACCAGCTTTGTAGATCGAAAACAGTCGAATATTGGCGCTTTCACATGGCTCGGCTCGTTAGAAGAGGGATTTAGGTGATAGATTATAGTGATACAGGCTGGATCTAAAATGAGGAACATCTCAGTCAAACCCAGCATTGTGAGGTGTTGGCAGGAAATGAGAACATTCCTGGGAGCACCAGAGACAGGCTGGGCTCCTCCCCAGACAGTGTTTGTTTCAGGAAGAGTGGCAGAAAAGAGAAAACCTACTAAAGCTTTGAGGGATATGATAGTCAGGAAATTCTCCCTCTAAGTGCTGTGTAATGTCCCTGGGGTTACAGCTATTTGGAAACTGAGGATTTGCCTTCAACCTTTAACAAGCAATGGAGTTTAGTTTGGGAATTCACCCCAATTTGGAAGGGATAAGAAGGTTCGAATGTAAGTGTTTTTTTGTTTGTTTGTTTTTATGTTTGTTTGTTTGCTTGTTTTTTGAGACAGAGTGTTGCTCTGTCCCCCAGGCTGGAGTGCAGTGGCAAGATCTTGGCTCACCGCAAGCTCCGCCTCCCAGGTTCACGCCATTCTCCTGCCTAAACCTCCGGAGTAGCTGGGACTACAGGCGCCCACCACCATGCCCGGCTAATTTTTTGTATTTTTAGTAGAGACGGGGTTTCACCATGATAGCCAGGATGGTCTCGATCTCCTGACCTCGTGATCAACCTATCTCAGCCTCCCAAAGTGCTGGGATTACAGGCATGAGCCACCGAGCCTGGCCAAGTGTTTTTTTTTTTTTTTTTCTTTAAGGTAACTGCATACGGAAGGGTAACATTTGTGATTGCATCTCTGCCAAACAAGTTCAGGTGGCCGGCATCCATATACCTGAGGGACTCATGCTGTGCTGCCACTGGGCCAGTGAGCTTCTATATGCCCACAAATGAGAAAATAAGCAGACCAGTTCTGCAACAGCTGCCGGCCTGCCAGGTACTGAGAAGACTCATTAAATAGGGTCCCACAATAGGATTCTATTTTACTCATTATAAATTCATAATATGTGGGGCTCTCTGTGCTTTCATGCTGATGCTAGCTGTCTGTTGGTCAGAGCTTTTAAATTCTGCTCCATTGCCTTCGTGGTGCAGGCTAACTGCAGGTCACTGCTTGTTATGACAGGCTTTTCTGTTTGTTGTTGTTTTTAAAGCAAAACACAGCCTCAGTAACTACAAAGTAAGTTTTTAAACCAGTCGATTCTTGCATGTATCATGGTTATGAGTCAAATGTCGTTTCTTTTCTTTCATAGACTAGTTATTGACTTTACAAATCTTAGAAAATATTTACTAATGAAACCAGTATAAACAGTGTCATAGGGTTTAAAGCATCCTTCAGTATTCCTTTCACCTTCTGGCATGAGGGGAAAGGGTCCAATCATTCACTCTAAAGTCAGATGGCCAAGGTGTAAACCCGGGTGTAGCTCTAAGCCTCAGTTTTCTCATAAGTCAATGGGAATAATAATATGTACTTAAATAAATATGTGATAAAAGTGATATGGGAGGGGGATAGGGAAGTGCTGGATAGAGAAAGGTGGGTTCCTGGCTAGGGCTCCACCCTAAGGCCAGTGCCCACGGACCTAAGTGAGGACAGGCACTCTTGCTTTCACACCCAAATGTTGCATTTTCCAAGACCCTCTTGGCCCGCCATGCCCCTATCCTGGTCTATAAAAACCTGAGACCCAGCACTGTGGGTCTAGTGGTCCCACACAGGGACCTCTGTGTGGGTCTAGACACACAAGCGGCTAGACATCAAGAGGACGTTGAGGGGAGCATGCCAGTAGAAGAGCACACAGACAGACTCTGGCAGGCTGTCGACCAGCAAAACGATACGGAATTTGGCTGGGGCAGTTGGAGGAGAGCCCAGGTCACCGAGCGGCCTGACTCCAGGGGAAACCCATCTCCCTTCTGGCTGCCCCATCTGCTGAGAGCTACTTCCACTCAGTAGAACCTTGCACTCATTCTCCAAGGCCACTTGTGATCTGATTCTTCTAGTACCTGAAGGCAAACACCCAAGATACAGGAAGCCCGCTGTCCTTATGACAAGGTAGAGGGTCTAATTGAGCTGATTAACACAAGCTGCCTATACACAGCTAAACTAAAAGAGTACCCTGTAACACACGCCCACTGGGGCTTCAGGAGTGGTAAACATCCACCCCTAGACACCACTGTGTGGTTGGAGCCCCACAGTCTGCCTGTCTGTGTGCTCCCCTAGAGGTTTGAGCAGCGGGGCACTGAGGAAGTGAGCCACTCTCCCTGTCCCATGCCCTGTCAGGGGGACAAGGGAAGCTTTCCCATTTCAAAAGTATGAAATGGTAGACTTCAAGAAACAGCATTCAGTAAATGCTAGCTATCATTACCACTATTATAATCATTATGGCTATTATTAATCCTGATTCCAAAAGACCTCCCCTATAAATTCCAGTTTATGTATTGCTGTGCAATCTCAGCTAAGTGGATTCTTTTTCACAGTACAGTACCATCCAGAGGTGGGTGACTAGTAATTGTGACAGTGACTTACTCCCACTAACATTATGTGGGCAGCAGCAATGCACAGAGGACAGAATAAAACATCTCACTGTCTCCAGAACCTTTCAACTAACACGAAAACGGTTCATCTCTCCACCAAGTGTTATTACATAATGTTTGATTTTAGTCCCTGATATTTTTAATTTTTAATGATAAAGAATTCTGCTAATAATGTGATTTCAGTATCTTGTGCATTTTGTTTGGTATAGTTTCCTTGCAAGAATCCATAATGATGAAAACCTCTAACCTCAAGAGTAGAAATAGAAACAAAGAGAAATAATTTTCCTTGGTTGGCTGTCTACATGGATGGCAGAACACCAGACACCTGTGTAAAAATCAGCGATGCCTCCTGAGGTCTAGCAGAAGGAAGAGAGACAGGAGGAAAGGAGACAAGCTCAGTGTCTGAACATCTCCTTTTGTTACATCCTCCACTGTCGTTTAATTATGATCAAGCCAGCTGGCATTAAACTTCAAAATAAAGCAGAATAACACAGCTTCTTTAATTTGGCACTTAAAAAGAGAGGTGTTCCAGGGACCCCACAACTCTGACTTCTGCAGAGCCGGTAAGCCTGCACCATGCCTCGCTGGCTTTTCCTGTGACCTGTAGCCTTTCTATTGTGCTGCCTGACCTCCAGGTCTGTAACCCAGGTGCCCTGCTTCCCCTCTGTTCTGACCAGCTCAGTCCCTAAGCCTCAGTGAGACAGTGGGGGCTAAAGGCATCTAAAACTGAAGCTGCTTTCAGTAATTGATCATCTTATCTACTTCATTGAACTTCATTTATTTTAGCAGAATCTGTCTTCATTTTTTTCTACTCAGCATGAGGCATTTGAATTTCACCCCTCACCTCTTCCAGCCCTATTTCTGTTATGTATTGCCTGAGTATTATAATGCTTATCATCCGTTGCTTTTCGACAAGGTGACTCTTGAACCATCCCCAGTGGAGAGGAGCATGGTCCCTATTTTAGAAATCCCTGGAGTCAAGGCTGTTTGAGGAACCCTTTCAAGAGACTAAGAAGTTGTCCTGCTAGGAAAAAAAAAGGTTTTTCTCCAGCCTGAGTCCTGAATACTTTAAATGCTACTGATTGTTTCTCTCAAATTGAGAGCTTCTCCTGCATATTTGAAATGTATTAGTTCATTCAACAAATAATGAGTGATCACAGCAAACCATTTAGTCCTGGAATTCAGCTTCCAATTGTTTTCTTTTTCTGCCCAAATTTCAATATCTTAATTAGAGTTGCCATAGTTACCAAATAAAAATACTGGAATGCCCAGTTAAATGTGATTGTCAAATAAACATCAAATAAAAATGAAGTAGACGTATATCCCATGCATATTTGGAATATATTGCTATTAAACAATTATCTAAATGTATCACTTTAACTGATCATCCTGTGTTTTACCAGCCAACCTGTAATATTTTTGATCACCTTAAGACCACATTTGAAATGTTTTTCCAGACTAAACCTTAATCCACATTTCTATCGGGAAAGAATTTTTGTCTCAACCTCTTTTACCTTCCCACTAACCCAGATTTAAAATTGTTTTCTTGCTAGTTTTTTAATTATTTCTCATCTGGAAGTGAAATCAACAGATACCTTTTTGTTTTTTACAAATTGACTTATGAATGTGATTCAGCATAGAAAAGACAAATTCATCCTGTTCATTTAAAATATGTTCAGTCCTTGAGTATCTGCCTTCAATTCCTGTTGGTTTCTAACTTGACCTTTTTCTAGTTGTGTGTGGTAAATAGCAGAAGTACATAACAGTGAAAAATGAATAGAGGAAAATGTGAAGTTAAGTGTAAGGCAGATTCATATAGTACTTTCATTCATCCATCACTGTTCTTCTATGAGACTCCAATGGTCTGATATAGTGAACCCAGGTTCAAAGTGAGTTATTGAGCATCTTTGGGAAAATGCAAATTAGAACAGGCAAACTGATTTTAGCACTTCAGATGTACTAAATTAACTAGTACGATCAACTGCAGAAAAAAAGGTAGTTTTCCCCCTTGATTTATAACACTTAGTAGTAGCTTCTCATTCAACTGCACATTAGGTCATTTGCTGGGATATCTTTCTATAGTGAATGATAAGCATAGCTAGTATTTAACCAAAGGCAACCTCATTTTCAAGAAGACAATCTTAAAAATATCTTGAAATACTTGGGAATAATGAAATAAAAATGATTTTCATAGATCCACTTTTATTTTATTGGAAGAAAATATCATCTTGGAATATTTGAGCATTGCTTCTAACACATCCACTATTTATTTACAGGCACGTACATAAACAGACCAGAAGGGTCAGACATCAACAATCACCATTTCCTCTTGACTTTGTGTGACCTCATTTAAGGCAGACCTTCTCTTTAATTTATTAGATTATAAAAAATGAAGCATAGGCCTAGAAAATGTTGTTAAGGGTCAAGAAAGACTCAATGTTCTCATTAGCAAGAGGCTGTGAAAATATGAGAAAACTTCATCACTGAGACACCTGGGCTGCCAAGTATGCAATTAGAGCTGCCAAAATGCAATGTTATTGTATTTTCCTGAAAAGTTTTTTAAAAGTAGTTCATAATTTATTTTCCAGTACTTATTTTGGTCTCTTAATTAAGCAGGGAGATGCACTGGGTAGGAGAGAGCTGTCTAAACGTTTTCTTCAAACTCCATTTACAGCAGAGCAGTTTTTCAGAAGGCTGTTTGTGAGAACAAATACAACAGACTTTAAAATGGACAAGATGGTTCTAAATCTTGGTCGTGGTGTCTTTTGAAGGATGACTCAGTACAGGAAGACACTGTTAGAAAAATTGCTCCTTTCACAGTTATGGATAAGCAATTACTCTATTGAGTACATTATTAAAACAATAGCTTCGTTTAATATGTTTCACAACTTACTGGAAAATTTACCTTTAAAAAGCAACTCTAGGCCCAGCGCGGTGGCTCAAGCCTGTAATCCCAGCACTTTGGGAGGCCGAGACGGGCGGATCACGAGGTCAGGAGATCGAGACCATCCTGGCTAACACGGTGAAACCCCGTCTCTACTAAAAAATACAAAAAAAAAAAAACTAGCCGGGCGAGGTGGCAGGCGCCTGTACCCAGCTACTCAGGAGGCTGAGGCAGGAGAATGGCTTAAACCCGGGAGGCGGAGCTTGCAGTGAGCTGAGATCCGGCCACTGCACTCCAGCCTGGGCGATAGAGCGAGACTCCGTCTCAAAAAAAAAAAAAGCAACTCTATTGCTAAGGGATGAGTATTCCAGGATAAAAGTTTTACTCCTGCTAAGGAAGTAACAAATAAAGAATCTATGGATAACAAATCTGAACACAAATGAAAAGAGTATTGCACACCTATCTACATTTTTTCAATGTCATTGTGTAACTCCATGCCTAATCATCTTAGAAGATGAATTCTTCTCGAAGAGACTGGATTGTGTGGCCTGATTTGAATATTAGTCTCAATATTTAATAGCTGTTACTACCAGAAACATCTCAACTCAAAGCAAAATATTGTATGTTTTCATGTAGCCTGGTTCAACTTAATTTAATACAAGAACTGCATGCTTGCAGGGGGGCTAGTACTATACCAGGTAGGGAAAATAGAGGTTGTAAGAGAGCTGAGATGACAGCACTACATGAAAGAAGATAAACAGAGGTAATTAATGAGTATAATTAAATTGCAACATGCTCTAGGGCACAGGGAGAAATGATGAGATTATCGCCCATAGCTCCTATTATATCATATTTGAGGAGAGTGAATCCCCACATGATCCTTAAAGGAAGATGCTCAGTCATCAGAGAGCACTTTAGAAAGGTGATTTAGGAGGGAAGACCAGGTGGTGAGGCTGGGGAAGAGTTGTTCACCATCTTCCATAATGGATGAGTGCTAAATGGCTGCAATGAGCTCTCCAAAGTCAGGGACTGTAACTTACTCTTCTTTAGCCCAATGCCTGACATCAGTAGGTGCATAATATGTATTTTTTATAGGGATGCATGGTGTAATCTGAGCCCCATTTCTACCAAGAGGACTGTTTAAAAGTTTATTCCTTTGAGTCAAGGCTTTGGCACCTTCAAGATATCCTTCTAAAATAAAGGCAGGACATCCTTCTGATTCCCCTCAGCTTTCTGTGTTTGGGGATTAGTCTGCTTGCATATCTCTGTGGTAGAGTATAGAAAGAAAGGGGCAGGCTGTGGTTTCATGTTTTGCTGTATGCTTTTCTCATCTTCACAAAAAAACCTTATAATACAGGCATTTTAATCTCCATTTACACATCAGAAATTAGTGGCTCAGAGATGTTAAATAAGTTGTCCATCACCATGGAGCTAACAAATGACAAATCCAGGGAGTGATCATAAACCTGTTTTGGCAGCTGTTATGCTTTTACTTTTTCCACACTGCCTAGTACAAAGCTGGCCTAGAGAGAAGTCTGGATGGGTATTTGAAAATCCTGTTGGTTGAGAATAGTCTAAAAGAAAATGACAAGGTGTTCTAACGCAGAATCTGGCCATTGGTTGGCTCTCAACACCCATGTTTTGGCTGAATTAGTAACCTACTAAAGCAGAGGGACTAGCAGAAGGCTTTGAAAGGCAATCTCAGCTTCTTTTTTGTGTTGCTTCAGATTGGAGCTACTTGATACACATGCATAACAAATACATTTCACCAAGGGTGGCAGAAAATCTCATAGATTCTTTAGACCCTGATGTTTCTGATGAGACGTTGATCTCATACTTACCAGCTCTCCAATCTTACACAGGGAGCACCAATGCTCCTTTTTTTTTTCTCATATGTTAAATGGATTATAAAACAACTGAGATGATAGCTGGAATCCATCATAATAATGTATATGATTATGTTCCATAGTGTAAGGTGTTCCAGAAGTGTAAGGCGTTACTAATTACAACAAGAAATTTGTCTGAACTAAATGACATCACAATCAGGAAGCATGTCACCATATTTGTAGTTTTCTTCCAAAGAGAGAACCTAGATTTGGGTGTCCTCTAGAAGGCCAATTCATTTTCAAAATGAGTAAGAGTTTTTCCAGGCAGAAATTATCAACTCTTAACTTTCATCAGAAGAGACTGACAATACATATTCAGTAGTATTGAAGAGAAAAAAATTCATTCAGGCTCTTCCCTTTTATAAATTCAACAACTACCAAACCGTTTCAATACCACTGGCTTCATTATACCAAGGTGTAAGGATTTTATTACATTGCTTTGAGTCGATATTTTCAACTGTATCTCAAAAATCCCTAATTCTATTTCTTCTCTAGACTCTCAAATACACCCTGCAGCAGGCACATGACCACCCACAGAGCTTTCGTTTATTACCTTGGATTTTAACCGAGTTAGAATTCATGATCCTTACAGTCATTGAGGATCTTCTGGCAAGTCGATGCAAAATGCATTTAGAAAGTGACTCTGTTGTTCTGATGTTGGTTAGCTATTCATATGAGATGCAATTATTGTGTTTACTTCTTCATAGGATGGAAACCATTAATGGCAACATCCAGTCACTGAGCTAGGATATTATAGAAATTTTGAGATGATTTTCTGTTGCTATTTTTTCATTCAGGTTTTCATACTCAGGGGACAATGGAGCAGCGCTATTGATTCCTCCTTACAGGAGTCACCATAAACAAGTTCCAATTCCAATCCGTCAACATATTTCTCCATATGAAAATGTTCTTGGTACATACTCATCCAATAAAACCCCCTATCTTTCTCTAGAAGGATGGCTTTGAATTGGTTAGTATATTTTTAACTCCTTCTCAGGGTAATAGATATCATTTGTTGACAAAATTGAACTCAACATCAAACACTTGATAGAAAAGGGTAAAATAGACAGTATTGATATACATCAGGAAGATAATTTACTTTCTTATGTAATGATATTGTTTCTTATATTCTGTTTGGCAAATCACAGGTACTTGGAGAAAATTGGTAACATTTTTTTTTTTCTTGCACAATCAGACATTAAATAGCTCATCTCTCCGAACATACTCTCAATGACAATGAAAGCATTTTGATATTTCCCTACCCAAGGTGAATGATGGTGAAACCACTTCAAATGAATCATCATATAATCAAACTTCAGATTTATTGAAGTACTGATTTTACATTATGCATTTACAAACATATTGTGGTAAGTACACACAAAATATCAGGCAGCTTCATGGTATTTGGTAGTGCTTTATTCATTAATTAACCCATCCATGCCTTCAGTAAATATTTATGGAGAAATTGTTTTGAGCAACTATTTAAATGCTCAAAATGGCAGAAGTGATATGAAGAAGGTGTTTGTTGTCTTCCAGGAATTTACAATCAAGTTGAGTGACTGGCATGCACATTTTTAGCCACAATCATATGATACAGTGATGTAAAGGAGGTATTATGAGCCTGAGAGTAGGGAAGCACTGCTTCCAGCACCAGCTAGAGGAGTATTCCTTTTGTCTAATATGACAAACAGAACAAAATCCTTTCTGATGGGTCATTTGTCTGACCTGAGTAGTCAGTGTCCTTGCAATACATTGTTAAATATTTTAAAGCCAGGGTAGTAATGTGAAAAAGCTTCTGAAGGGAGGAGATATCTTATTCATTCAACAACTATATTCTGAGCACCAACCCTTCGCTAGGAACTATTTTAAGATCTGGATTATGTTAGGACAAACAACTGAAAAAGAACCCAAGTTCCTTTATATCTGGATTTTGAATTCTAGTGAAGGAGAACAGACAATCAACACTTTTAAAATGCATGCTGTAGTGTTGACAGTGGTAAATGTTTAAAAGAAAAAATAACCAGACTAGGAGGTAGAAAATGACAGCGGTGCCACTTTGGATGCAAGGCTAGGGAAGGCTTTTGAAACAGAGAATGCAGAGCAAAGACCTGAATACAGGGAGGAAGACCACAACTCTGTGCTATTTACTAAATTCATACTACTTTTCAGCAAACATGTGTTGTACCAAGGATCAAAGATGAATAAGGCCTATCTCCTGACTTCAAGAAGCTTGTTGACCATTGAGGAAAGCTGAATTCCATAAATAATACAAGAGTAAACATAAATAGAAACACATAATGAATATCACAACACAAGCACTATAGCAAAATGACTATCATATGCTACAGAGGCAAGAAGGAGGGAGCCATGTGTTCTACCAAACAACTGTCTCCTACAGGAAATTTGTCGGCCAGGCTAAGAAACTTGAATTTAATCCCAAGAGTTGAGGGAAACCATAGGAGTGTTATGACCAAAGATGTAACACATTTACTGCTTCTAAAGGATTGCTTTGGCAGTCTTCTTGAGACTTGAAGAGGGACAACAGGAGAAGCAGAGCTACCAGTTAGAGCTACCATTAGAAAGCGGTGGTCTCAACCAAACAGGATGGTGACTTAGACCAGCCATGGATGCAAGTAGCAGCATTCTAGACATGCTTAATAGATGGGGACAACAGAGTTAGTCAATATTGAATGTGGGACAGAGGGGATTCAAGGTGTAAGTGTTTGCAATGTGAGCCTTCAAGCTTGTGGACATCTACTTTCACCTTCTCACATCACTAATGATGCATTTATTATATCATTTAGAACATGAGGTATTATTCCAGAAAAATTGGAGAAATGTATTTCTCTGAACTGGATCAATTTCACAGTATCTGTACAAGATGGTAATACTAGCTCTTTATTGCTGAGTTATTTAACATCCTTAAATGATGGAGGTTATGACAAATGTCAGCTTTGATAAGGAAGTGGGGAATATTCATTTGATGAGTGTATTAGTCCAGGTTCTGTAGAGGGACTGAACTAAAGAGGTAGATGTATATCTAAAGGGGAGTTTATTAAGGAGTATTGACTCACATAATCAATAGATGAGGTCCTGCAGTCTGAGGAGCAAGGAAGCCAGTCTGAGTCTCAAAATCTCAAAAGTAGGGAAGCTGACAGCCCAGCCCTTAGTCTGTGGTTGAAGGTCTGAGAGCCCCTGGCAAACCACTGGTGTAAGTCCAAGAGTCCAAATGCTGAAGAATTTAGAGTCTGACATTCAAGGGCAGGAAACATCCATATCCATCACGGGAGAGATGGAGGCTGGAAGACTCAGTCCAGTCTGCTCTTTTCATGCCTGCTTTTATGCTGGCACCTGATTTAGATGGTGCCCACCCAGAATGAGGGTGGGTCTGCCTCTCCCAGTCCACTTACTCAAATGTTAATCTCCCTTGGCAACACCCTCACAGATGCACCCAGAAATGATACTTTGCATCCTTCAATCCAATCAAGTTGACACTCAATATTAACCATCACAATGAGTGATTTCCTGGATAGAAATATTTTATAGAATGTAGTGAAGGAATCCACATTAGCCCTTTTCAGGCCAGTAGCATACCTACAACTTTTACCTTCTGAAGCAAATATAAATGTACTCGTTCAAATGTGTATCAAGCTCCAGAAAAGTTGATGAGAACGAAGCAATTCCTCTTCAATGAGTCATTCTTCCTCAAGCTATCCCTCTGTTTCTCTCTTCATGATTCAGTTAACTCTTCAAGGACATGTATAAAAGTTATAGCCCTTTTTCCCCTTTGCCAATTCTCCATTCCCAATGCATAAAACCTTATTCATTTTATAGATTTTGTGAGATATACTTTTGCTCTAGGAAGTTCTTTTCTTTATATCTAACACTAATATTTATTACTGCCATTAAGTTTTATCACTCCTTTTTAACTGATGATGAAAAATGGTTGCTTTTACATAGCATCCTTTCTACAGCATAGGAGAAAAAGTCATTGCATATATGTCTGTTGGAACACTTCCACTAAGGTAGTCCCTAACTCTTCTTATGTGGTCAGTCATTAACTCCTCTTTCTCACTGTTGTCTTCTGACTATTCTTCAAGGTCTCCATCTATCTCGTAAGTCCTAAAATGAAGAGATGATAATTCTAAAAGATTGACCGTATTCTAGAGAATTACAAATATTATCTCATTAGTCCATTTTATGCTGCTGATAAAACATACCTAAGACTGGGTAATTTATAAAGGAAAGAGGTTTAATTAACTCACAGTTACACACGGCTGGGGAGGCCTCACAATCATGGTGGAAGGCAAAAAGGAGCAAAGTCACGTCTTACGTGGATGGTAGCAGTCAAGAGAGCTTGGGTAGTGGAACTCCCCCTTATAAAACCATCAGATCTTGTGTGACTTATTCATTATCATGAGAACAGCATGGGGAAGACCCACCCCTATGATTCAGTTACCTCCCACAACACGTGGGAATTGTGGGAGCTACAATTCAAGATGAGATTTGGGTGGGGATGCAGCCAAACCATGTCATCTCATATCATTATGCTCAATTTTCTTATAAGGAAACTTAGAGAGGCTATGTTATTATACTTGTCAAGAGTCACACATCTAATAACCTAGGACCAGATTAGAGGTTGAAGCTTAGCTGTATGATGTCAGAGATTGTGCTCCTTATCAACACCTAAGTAAATGTCTCACTCACTAATGCTGTCTGTTTGGGTGATTGGTTTGTTGCCTGACTTGATTTCTTTACTTTTCTCCTGCCTGTAATCTGCTTCTGATCATACATCTCAGGGACTGTTTCAAACTATCAGTATTCTCCTTCAACTCACTCTTTTAGTCTAGCTTTTCATTTTTATAAGATGACCTTCTTTTTTTTTATCATTTTATAAGATGACATGTTACAGGGAAAATTGAGCTGTTAGCTGTTAACTTCTGCAGGTTCCTGTTTGTTCTTCAGAGTTTGACTCATGCAGGAGTGTCCTTTCCAAATTGTCACAGCAAAGAGATGGAGGCCGATGCTTCCTGTGATGGTTCAATGTCCAGCGTGACTTCTAGCATCCCTACTCTTCCATTACTTTTTTTTCTGCTGACTGTTCAGTCCTTGCCTTTTACTTACTTCTGTCATTCATAAAAGTATATTCCAATGTCCCCATCTAAAATTTCTTCTTTAAAAATACTGCCAATTAAACTGATAAGAAGCCTTTGTAGGGACATGGATGCAGCTGGAAACCATCATTCTTAGCAAACTATCACGAGAACAGAAAACCAAACACCACATGTTCTCACTCATAGGTGGGAACTGAACAATGAGATCACTTGGACTCGGGAAGGGGAACATCACACACTGGGGCCTATCATGGGGAGGGGGGAGGGGGGAGGGATTGCATTGGGAGTTATACATAATATAAATGATGAATTGATGGGTGCTGACGAGTTGATGGGTGCAGCACACCAACATGGCACAAGTATACATATGTAACAAACCTGCACGTTATGCACATGTACCCTAGAACTTAAAGTCTAATAAAAAATAAATAAATAAATAAATAAATAAAATACTGCCTTAAATAATTGCCCTTATCTATCTTTCCTTCACTAACAAACTTTTTGAAACATTACTGTATATTGTGTTTCCACTTTCTTAAAAATTATTTTCTTAATTAAAATTACAATTAGAATCTGATGTACTCCACTGCCAATCTCATGGAAGTAATTTTTCTAGTGTGGCCTGTGACCCATCGCAAATCAATCTTCACCTAGTCTCAAACTCCCCTCCTTTGGCCTTGTGGCCTGCCTCTCTCATGCTTTTCCTCCTGTTCACCGATTTCTTCCTGGTTTCCCTCTGGGGCTTCTGCTTTTTCCTGGTATTCTCTTCTGTTTTTAGCCTACTTACTTACCTTATTTGATCTCATATTTTCCCAGGACTTTACCACTGACAGGATGCTGACCCCCAAATCAACATCTTCACATGCATCTTTCTCCTGAGCTCCAGACCCTCCTTTCCAGCTACCTGATAGATAGTGCTGTTTGAATGGCTTCTGTCATTCCAACTTTCATATGCTCCAAACAGAACATAGCACGCTTCTTTCCTCATTCCAAATCTTTGCTTCCCTATCTTGGCTAAGAGTGTCATGGTTCACTCTTATTTTTCAAAAAGAACACCTGGGCTTAATTTTTTCATTTTGTCCATTTTGGATGGACAATAACTTCTTATTCCCCATGTCCCAACTCCATGCTTTTACTTTGAAAACTCCTACTTGATCTGGAACATTCAGATTTTATCTTCTCTATTACATTTCCCAGATGATCCATAGCAGTAAGTGGCTCTGTTTTCAGCATTTTCTTGGAACTCCAACGGGTAATTTATCCTCATGTGTACATGTCTAGCTTTCTCTACTGGACTGTAAGCTACCTAAGGGAGGTGACCTTGTTAAATCATTGTTCCTACCATCTACCACATAGGAGGTCCTTAATATGTATGTTTGTAAAATAACTGCTTGTCTTCTTTAATATCTCACAGTATTGAGCTCTAGGTGCCCAAATATCTATGACTGCATCTCATTTGGTTTGCATTCACTTTCCTGTTAAACCAGAATGCTCCAGATACAGTGTTTCAAAACCACTGGCCATACTCCATTGCCTTCAAAATAAAATCCAAATTCATTGATGCGGTGAGGAGCAATCACAGCTAGACACTATAGATCATACCTAGTTCATAGTCATATCTTCCACTCCTTCTGAGCCTTAAATTCAATTAGTGCCTAGGATTGGTGTGTGCTTTTGTGTCTCTGAATGCTGCCCAAGCTGTTTTTTTTTTTTTTTTTCTATCTCCCTTGCCTGATTCCCTGCCTGTACACTTCTCCTCCACAGGCAAGCTGAGGGTCACCTCGACTGAGCAGCCTTCTTATGACCCTGCATAAAATAGATGGCTTCCCCCACCTTGCCTTCATAGCACATGGTACACATTTTGCTATAGTACCAATGTTGTGATTTTTATGTTTCCACTTATGTTTGTTTATGTGCTATTTATGGTATTCTGTATTTATGGCTGACCAATAAGCCCTTTGAAGTCAGTGTTAATTATCTTTGAAACTTGGTACAATATACATTTGCCAAAAAGAATATGTACTGAGTACACATTTATCATTAAATTAACTAGCATGTAATTATAATCTTAGGTATGATAATAAAGCAGTGAATCAATATTTGCCTTACAAAATAAATTGCTTTCCTTTGTTAGGCTTCCCAAGCTCTATTTTTCCAAAAAAGAAATCACAAATAGTCTGGCAGATTCTTTGCTCTATGATTGAAAATGCAGTCTCCGTCTTTGTTTGGATAGAAAGAAAAATAAAAATGAAAGAAGAGCAGTTGCTGCACACCTGTGTTGGCAAGCTGTCAAACTCTCTGTCCCTGACATTAATTGGATCATCCACTGAATGGGGGAACTGATGGAAAATGCAATGAGAGGAGATGACTGGGGAAAATAACTGCTATCCTGCCCATCAACGGTGATGAAAGTGACACGCGAAGAGTTATCTTTTATCCCATACAAACAGATGGCTTCAAACAACACACAGTACATACAACCAGATTTCTTATGCTCACCTCTAAGCACTTAGGCCAGCTTGATAAATCAAAAATTAAAATATAAACAACAAAGAGCACTTCCTGGGTGGCGAGTCACTAAGCTGAAAGCAATTATCCACTGATTTTTGGTCTCTGCCTGCTGTTTTCTTAAATGACCTGCTATATGAGAATAATTTTATAGTGGGCTTGGGCCAACCATCAGGAAAAAGTTGTCTTGATTTCCACTTACACCGGATACAATTAAAAGAAACAATAAAATGCAAGATAAAACAAGTAAATACACATTTATTGATTGTATCCACACCTCTACTGCAAGAGAAAATGAATGTCTGAAGAAATCTCTATTAAGATTGATGCAGTTTTGTCAGGAGAAAAATAACTAGGAATTTTCACCCAGCTGTTTATGTGAGATGTAAACTCAGACTAAGGAAGCAAGGTGGTTAAACAATAAGAAAAGGCTATTGTAGAAATCTTAGGGGAATATCAGAGTCATCATGTGTAATGTGTTTTATTCTTTACCCATTTGGAATTGTCGCTAATTCCACTTAAAATAAATACAACAACAACTTATACCTTGCCAAGCAAATACTTATGTTAATTTGCATTGCTTAAAGAATCTGTAAATTGGGCAAATGTGTTTATGTATGAGGTCTCCTCACTCAAATAATGGAAAGTTGTTGCTTGTTTTGTTCCCAGATTACATATCCTTTATAATTGAGAGAAGACAGGAGAAAGGACTATGGAGCGAAGGCATTAAAAAAGCAAAATTTTCTCTGCCAAAAAGGCCTGAAGAAAGGAGGCAGGTGTTCATAGAGGAACAAAAATATCTTGAAAAAATACACAGATATGGGTTAAGTGTGTGGAAGACCAGGGTGGGTAAATCTGAAAAAGAGAGATATATGATTTGAGGAAGGTAGTTCTACTATGAATTGAATTCCTTTCACTTTTCTTTAAGAGATTCAGCTGGAGGTTAGCATATGTACCATTTTATTGTTTTCATATTCCTCCACGGTGCTTCTTTCTATACAATTATTTGCATAGACTGGCTCACAAGGAGTCTCGGCATTTACTGTGGTTGTAATATTAAAGACACGATATTTTTTGTTAGATTTTTGGTAGGATTTTCTTTCCTAGGCAAGAGAACACTGGAGGGAGACTTGGCTCATTGGGGGAAGACAGTGGATCTGCATTTGAGCAAGATGATTTTAGTTGTGTGTGAAGCACCCAAATGAAGATGTGGGCAGTGAACCCGGGCAGGGGGTGAGGGTCAGGGTTGTAAGAGGATATGTGACTCCACCAGCTTTGGTGTAGATGTAAATACAAAGTTCCAGGAGAGAGGTTGATGTTTCTTCATGTCCCTCCTCCTCTAATTTCCCTGTCAAAATCTGCCTCACTAAACACATTGTTGGCAGAAACTTATCTTTTGTTATCTCAGAGCTTTCACTTAGCCTGATGCAGCTACACTCAATGAGCTGGTATTTGCCTCTGCAAAGCTGGCTCCTGTGGGTCCTTTCAGTGTCTGCTTATGGACGACATACTCAGAAATGACTCCCTTGGCCATGCCCACTAGCCCATTCATCTCTTATCTTCCACGTTGTTCATTCTCTTTAGAGGAATTGTGAATGTTCTATAAAACTTCCCCCTCTGATTGTCAACCCTGGGAAGACGGGGATTATGTCTGATGTGGCCACCAAGTTAAACCCTGTCTCTAGCACATAGTGCATGTTTAATTCATCATTGAATTAAATAATAGGTTTGCAGAGGAGAGAAATTAAAGAAAGCTACTTTTTGGAGGGGCTTTTACCCACCTAGTACTGTGAAGAGGTATATTAAAAAACTAATTTGTGCAAAGAAAAAATTCGAAGATGCCAGAAGATGACATGAAACAGAAAAAGGAGAAATGGAGTCCCAGAGACAGACACTTATTTAAAAGTGCTCGTGTGACATAAAAAGTAGGTGCAAATTAATGACAGATAGAAGATGCCAGGAAGGTTAGTAGAGATGAAAATCAGAGGGAAAATAGTTGTTTAGGAACCCACAGGAAGTTAGGAAACATATTTCCTCTGGTCTCTTCAGAACCTCAGCCCTGTCTTGTTATAACGTAGGTATTTATAGTAAGGATTTCATGCAAGAAAGGAATGTGTAAAGTACCATTCTATTAACTCATACTGAAGAACTGCTGAGAGACCAGGAGTCTCTAAGGGGCAGTTGGTTTGATACTGTGGTTGTATTGAGTGGAAAATTTAACTCAGAGATTTGAAATGATAGTATAGAAAACAATACTGGACTAGATCTCTGAGCTATAGATGAGCATTTGAAGATGTTACTAGCATGCTGAGAGGTAGCTTGGGGCTTGAATCCATCTTTAAGCGCGTCACAGTTCAGCTGCCCTAAGTCCTAGCCCTGTAGGGGCTTTCGTCTCTGCAGTGTCCCCCAAACCTGTGCACTTTCTGATTCACACACTTGCAGCAAGTGACCTCTTGAGATCACCTTGAGCTTCTGTGGTTGTAAGTGCCCAGAGCAGGCAGGAATCCAGGAGCTTCACTGTGTTATTCAGAGCCGAACACAATGAGTATAGATTGTGTCTCTTTTGGTGGGAGACTTAAATATTTGGGTGCAATGGGGGTTTCAAATCTAGGGTCCCAAAAGGTTCTCCTAAGGGTTTGTTTTCTGTCTCCGATGAGATTTTCCCCAAAGCATCACCAGTGACCAACGACACCAACTACTGGTTCTGGAGTGGCTGTTCCTCCCTTCCTCCTCCCTTCTCTCCCTGGAGTCTTTCTACTGACACAAATCAGCCTTATCTCCAAAGCAACAGCAGTCTCAAAAGAGCTGTCCCCTTCGCTCAGGTTTCATGACACTTCCCAAAAATCAAGTCATTTGGCTTTGGTTACAGATTGAGCCTGACTCTGCTTGAAAGGCATGAACCCAGAGCTCAGGAAGTCCTGTCTTCCCCAGAGCACCAGGAAGAAGGAAGTAGACAGAAGCCACAGCTGCATGGTGGAAGAGGATCTGGATGCAGACTCCTGGGCCCCCTGCTCCTGCAGGCACTGAAACCCGTGGCTGCAGTGTCTGGGTCCACACTGAGCCTGGGCATCGCCTGCTCCCTGTTGTATCTTTCCCTCATCCTCAACCTTCTGTCACACTTTTCAAGCTCTGTTTTCCTTTTTCTCTACTTCTCTTTTAATTTACTTTTCAACTTCGCCTACTCTTTCCTCTCCATTGTCCAGTTGTGGCAGATTGTTAAAGCTGTCATTTTGCCCATGGATTTGCTCACTGATTCTGTTTTTTTTTTTTTTTTTCCAAGTTATTTTTAAAATTTCAATAATTTGGGGGGTACACATTGTCTTTACATGGTTGTTGGTTTATTGAACAGAGTGTCATTTTCCCAATGTATGTATTTGTATGCTTTTTCTTTTTTTAATGTCTATTTTTAAGTTCTGGGGTACTTGTGCAGGGTGTACAGGTTTGTTACATATGTAAACGTGTGTCATGATGATTTGCTGTACCCATCAACCCATCACCTAGGCATTCAGCTCAGTATGCATAAGCTATTTTTCCTAGTGCTCTGTCTCCCCTCACCACACCTCCCGACTGGCCCCAGTGTGTATGGTTCCCCTTCCTGTGTCCATGTGTTCTCACAGTTCAGCTCCTATTTATAAGTGAGAACAAGTGGTGTTTTGTTTTCTGTTGCTGCATTCGTTGTGAGGTGCCCAACAAACATATGAAAAAAAGCTTAAAGTCACTGATGATTAGAGAAATCAAAATCAAAATCACAATGAGATACCATATCACGCCAGTCAGAATGGTTATTATTAAAAAGACAAGAAACAGATGCTGGTGAGGTTGTGGAGAAATAGGAATACTTTTACACTGTTGGTGGGAACGTAAATTAGTTCAATCATGGTGGAAGATGGTGTGGTGACTCCGCAAAGGTCTAGAACTATTCGACCCTGCAATCCCATTACTATATATATATATATACCCAAAGGAATATAAATCATTCTATTACAAAGATACATGTACATGTATGTTCACTGCAACACTATTCACAATAGCAAAGACATGGAGTCAACCCAAATGCCCATCAATGATAGATTGGATAAAGAAAATATGGTACATATGCACCATGGAATACTATGAAGCCACAAAAAAGAATGATATTATGTCTTTTGCAGGGACATAGATGGAGCTGGAAGCTGAGTCTTAATTATATAAACAGAACGTCTTTTTTTTTCCTAGGCAAACATAGCTTCCACTGAAGGAAGTAATTCTCAAAATCCAGATTGCCAGATGGAATCCAGTGATAAGGAATTTCAGAGTCTATATAAAATTATACTAAAGCCATTTCTCAACAGTTAGCATAATGAAGACTGGATTTATTTTTTCCATTGCTCTACAAGTTCTTAATTTGTGATGAAAATATCACCACGTGAGAACATGAAACCTTCATTTCAACACTCACAAACTCTGCTCAGTATGCTCTTCCTCCTAAAATTCTTGGTCTGTTAAGGATCCCTACACATTACATAGCCTGATGATTCTCAACCCTGGTGACACATTTGACATACAGGGAGTTTTTTGTTTGTGTGTGTGTGTGTTTTTTATTTTTATTTATCTTTTTTAATACTGAGTCTGGGTGTCAGTTGTAGAGATACAGATTTAAGGTCTGGAGTGATGCTCAGTCTTCTGCAAGTTGGAAAGCTTTTCAGACTATTCTCCAGTTCAGCCATTATTGAAAACTACAAATACCATCTTTTCTCCTGTTCCCTAGAGGTGCATGATAGAAGCTTGAAAAGGGCAGGGCATTTTGTCTGTCTTGTTCATTGCTGAATTCTAGAATCATATACAGTGCCTGGTGCATAGTGAGCACCAACTAAATATTGTTTCCTAATTGAATATTTGATATTTCTTAAAAGGACCATCCCCAAGTTATTTCTGTGTTATCAAGCATAAAATGAAAAGCTCTCTACCATACAGAATTGTAAATGGCACTATGTTTCCATTGCCATAATTAGGCAAGACTACCGAAAGTGCTTATGACAAATGTCTAAAAATTCTCCCAAGCTGTAAAATATTGTAATCCGATCTCCACTGTGCACAAGACCCACGTTCACATGCTACTTTTTGCTGCAGGTTTCCTATGAAGATAACCGTTCGCATTCCCGCACATAGCACACAGGTTTCTCCATCGTTTTGACCCCAAAATGGGGGGTGGGGGTGGGTGCCGAGCATGGTCACTCCTACTTGCACATTATATTACATACATTTCAGAAAATGGCAGGAAAAAGAGGAAATACAGAAGACAGGCTTGCAACCAGGTCTTATCCAGAAGATAATAAGCATATGGAGAGATAATGGGATCAAAATGACGAAGCCTTCCAGTAAACACACCATTCAGCAAATTCCCAGGTGCTCAGCACAAAGGCAGAAGTGGCAGGCAGGCTTATTCTTCTGGATCTAGGAGACAACACACCCCCTTGGAACTCAAGAGCCTTTTGGGAGCATCTCCTGGAAGACTGAATGATCAGCTTCTCCACAGTGGAACTAGCAATAGCATATAAAGGTTAGTGCGGTTTCACGTGGGAAAGTTAAATTAGAAAGAGAACTTAGCCATTCATTCCTGCTTGGACCCACAGATTCCCTATGTGGGCTGACAGGTGTCAAGATTGGGGGTCAAAGCAGGCAGGGCTGTGGCCAGGGATTCTGGGAAGGGCCCTCTGTCAATCCCAGGTGGCTTTTGGAAAATGCAGGTGACTCCTGATGAAAACAGTCATCAGCTGCCTTAAAAACACTGAAATATTCAATGTGTTGCCAAGTTTTGTATTTGAGGGGAGCAGAGTGATGAATGCAGTGCTTCTCAAGCATTAATGCAGTGCCTCTCAAGCGTTAATGACAGGAGTCATTCGGTGGGGAGGAGGCCATTAAAATGCACAGTCTGATTCAGCAAGTGGGGCGGTACATTGCATTCGTGACACAATCTCAGGTGATGCCTGTGCTGCCAGTCTGGACCACTTTCTGAGTAACAAAGCTTCAGAGAGCCCCTCTTGCAGCAGCAGGACACAATGCATTGGTCGACTCTGCCTTTGCTTCAAAGGGGACTATTAAAAAAGCCACTTGAATTCCCTGACATGGATTCCTCAGCTATATAACATGGAAACAGAAATAACTATAGTGAAGTATGTTCATTAGCACTAACATTATGAAATTAAGTAAATCAATGCTTCCTAGCTGTCTGTCCTTAAGGATGTAGAGTAACACCGGTAAGTTTCCTTTTCCTCTTTTGCGAAGTGGACGTTGTACCATTGAGATGTGTGTCTAAGGCATCTGGAACTTTGCTGGGCATATAGGAGGCACTGAAGAGACAGGGAGCTCTTTATTTATGATGTGCGAGTATGCTTTGGTACTGATCTCAGAATCTGACTCAGAATCTGAAAATAAAAGTGTTACATGATGACATGCGGAGACACTCCTCGCAGGCCAACGAGTTGAAAGGAAGGCAATTGCATTTCCTTTTTTTTTCTCTTCTTCTTTTCCAAAGTGTTTACGGTGCCTTGGGAGAATGCCCTTCATTTTACCTGGAGGAAAATACTGTTTTAAAATCAGCAGCGAAAATGTCTTCGTGTTGTACAAGAATTGTTCGGTGTCTGTCACTCATTTTGCTCCATTTTGGTGTTCTATATTTTCTGCTTGCTTTCACAGGTGATAATGTGCACCAGTAAAAAATAGAAGCAAGAGCCACCTACAGCTGCCCTAAATACTCTGAGGTAAAATGGAAATTTCTTTAAAGAAAAAAATAAGTGTCCTGTGAAGGAGAAGATTTAAAATACATTTTGGTCCTGGTTAAAACAACTAGTGAACACTTATTTTTTATCTCAAAATTAATTCTGAAATGATGTACAGATGAGCATATACTATCTTCTCACTGCTTATGATAAGAACAGAGTGACATGAAGGAACCACTTGAACTCTCAGAGCTCATGTGCCCTAATCTGTAGGAAGAAACCAATAACAACACTTTGCTCCTTTTAAGTGTTTCTGTGTGAATCATGTAAAATAAATGGAGTGACCCTGGAGATGCCAAAGAATCCAATGCCATGTTACCACACAATCAAGTCTTTGATCAGTCATTTCATCACAAGAAATAAGAAAACTTTTGTAACTGATCATGGAATTGTTTTTGAATTTATTATATAAACTTCTAGATGAAAAAAATTGAACCCAAGAGACTGGGCACGGTAGCTCACGCCTATAATCCCAGCACGTTGGGAGGCCGAGGCAGGAGGATCACGAGGTCAGGAGATGGAGACCATCCTGGCTAACACAGTGAAACCCTGTCTCTACTAAAAATACAAACAATTAGCCAGGCGTGGTGGTGGGGGCCTGTAGTCCCAGCTACTAGGGAGGCTGAGGCAGGAGAATGGCGTGAACCCGGGAGGCGGAGCTTACCGTGAGCGGAGATCGCACCACTGCACTCCAACCTGGGCAACAGAGCGAGACTCCATCTCAAAAAAAAAAAAAAAAAAAAAAAAAAAA
>NW_016813163.1:1878756-1899489 GCF_001698545.2 Rhinopithecus bieti
AAAAAAAAAAAAAAAAAAAAAAAAAAGAACCCAAGAACAACAAACAATATGACAAGTCGCCAAAAAAGGCTCCCTTCGGAGTTGCTAGGGTGGCATGAGTTGATGTTTGTAAAGCCCCTGAGCAGTAGCGCTATGGAAGTGGTTGTAAAGCAAACTATGAAAATCAAGCCTGGCTTCTAAGGGGAGTCTCACTGGGGGTTCTTTCAGGTGGGGAAATTCTCAGAGGCAAGTGTGTTATATGCCAACCCTGGTCTATGTTTTTCATGTTTGTGTGTGTGTGTGTGTTTTATTTATTTTGCCTTATTTTTAAGACAAGGCGTCACCCTGCCACACAGACTAGAGTGCAGCAGCACAGTCAAACATAGCTTACTGCAGCCTCAATCTCCCTGGCTCAATTCCTCACACCTTAGTCTCCCAAGTAGTTGGGACTACAGGCACATGCCATCAGGCCTGGCTAATTTTTTTCTTTTTTTTTTTTTTGGTTTTGTTTTGTAGAGATGAGGTCTCACTATGTTGCCCAGGCTAGTCTTGAACTCCTGGGCTCAAGCTGTCTGCCTGCCTCAGCCTCCCAAAGTGCTGGGATTACAGACATGAGTCACTGTGACCAGCCTCTCTGCTTGTCCTGTTTTTCGGTGAGCTCGCCTCGGTCATTCAGTGTGGGCCGTGGACACTTGGACGTGTATTCATCAACTGAAGTGTATTGGCATGAGAGCTTGAAGGCTACTGGAGGAGGTTGTGTTAGAAGGAAAATAAGCCTGTAAGACCAGCTTGTTCCAGTTGAAGCCAGTATGGTCACCTAACAGACCAGGGGAAGGGGACAGCAGGAGGAGGGAACAAGCCTAAGTACAGCTTCAGGACTTTTTCTCACATTTCCCTTGACCCAGGCCCTCTCCCCCTCCCCCAGACTTAACAAACATGGAGTGACGATTTGAACATGGAGTGGGGTTTTGTTCATAATTTTAAACTATACTTGAATTATTCCTTATTATTAGTCCATCAGTGTACTCTCTCAAAGTGTCCAGAATACTTGATACTGTGAGTAATAGGAAGACTCACAGAATATATACCTTTAAGACAGAATATGGCCGGTCGCGGTGGCTCAGGCCTGCAATCCCAGCACTTTGGGAGGCTGAGGCAGGTAGATCAAGAAGTCAAGAGATCGAAACCAGCCTGGCCAACATGGTGAAACCCCGTCTCTACTAAAAATACAAAAATTAGTCAGGAGTGGTGGTGCGTGCCTGTAATCCCAGCTGCTCGGGAGCCTGAGGCAGGAGAATAGCTTGAACTCGGGAGGCGGAGATTGCAGTGAGCAGAGATCGTGCCACGGCACTCTAGCCTGGATGACTGAGCGAGACTCCGTCTCAAAAAAAGAAAAAAGAATATGAAAAAGTAATCTGGAAAGTGTGAACACATCAATTAGCAGAGACAAATTTGCCTACTACTGACAAAGGCAATAATCCTAATTTTGAAATCAGAAACCTAAAATTCATGGGAGGATCCATCTGTTCTTTGTAAGCATCTCAGTCTTTCAAATACTGCCAATTCTTCGTTAAGGGAATAATTTGGTGGTATTATCCCTATTAGCCAGTTTTTAAGAGTTGTTACAACAAATCATAAAGAAACAACTGCTACAAAGAAGGAAGGGCATGAGGCTCATGAAAAAGAACTGTCCGGCTCTGCAAGGAGCAGCAGGCTAACTTTTCTCAATGTTTTGACCTCTCTGACACATGCTCTCACTGTGGCAGAGTGTTTTATCTCCACAACCAGAGCGAAAACTGGGAAGTTTCAGATCTAGATAGTATACTTACCTATCAAAAAGTCAACTTTTTTCTAGCACTGTTAATATTGACCGGTTTTTACTGTCTATGAAGAAAATAAGTTGCTGACCAGTGAATGCCTGTAAGTATTAAAGCATGTATTTCTAAGGAGAAAAATGCAAGAGAAGGGTACTTTATACCATAGACAATGTCCTGAAAACTTATTGCATGAATCAGGTTTTGATAGCATGGAACCATCATTTTAAAATGAAAGTTTTCTTTTAACGATATGAGTCAGTAGGTTATTTTGCAATGGAAAACAACTTATTTTGTTTATTAGAAAAGTAGACAATTTTTATGCCAGGTGTCTTTAGTGTGCTATACACAGAATTATTATTAACCTAAACCACTCCTCTCCTGTATATACTTTTCTTTATTTTTGGTTTTTTTTTTTAGACACAGTTTCACTCTGTCACCCAGGCTGGAGCTAGAGTACAGTGGCATGACACCGGCTCACTGCAACCTCCACCTCCCAGGTTCAAGCAATTCTCCTGCCTCAGCCTCCCAAGTAGCTGGGACTATAGATGCTTGTCACCATACCCGGCTAATTTTTTTGTATTTCTAGTAGAGACGGGGTTTCGCTGTGTTGGCCAGGTTGGTCTCGAACTCCTGACTGACCTCAAACCATCCATCCAACTTGGCCTCCCAAAGTGCTGGGATTACAGGCATGAGCCATCACGCCATCGTGCCCAAACGTGTGTGTGTGTGTGTGTGTGTGTGTGTGTGTGTGTGTATAGCCATGCTAGTTCTTAAAAGAAAGATGGCTAAAGTCAAAATATGTACATTGCACTGGCAATGTCTCATTTCTAAGTTATGTAGGAGTCCACTTAGGTATCACCAACCTCTCTACAAATACATAAAAAATTTAAAGAGGCCGCGCTCTCAGAGGGGGACAAAACAAAAATAAAAGACACTTCAATCTTGTTGCAGGGTGCCTTTCTCTTACTTTATGCTCATAAAATGAAACAGAACATGATTTTCTTTTTACTATATTTTCATGTAGATTGATAGTCCTAAAGGACAGATAAAAGTAGAATTACTTTTCTGCCAAAACATCTTCAGAGTCTTTGGAGGGCTCAAAAACTATAAACTCTACATGTTTGTGTCCTTGCTTATCCTTTGAGTGCTCTTCATGTGTACACGTCATAATTCCATCCCCCTCTGAAGTGCCACCTCCTTCAGCATCCTTTCTTAATCTTTCTAATTCTCCCTCTTCTGAATCCCTCTCTTTTAAATTTAGGGTACTAATCTGATTCTACTTGCAGTAGAATTACTAGCTTAATTTTTCAATTATCTATATACTATAACTATAAGCATTTTTAGATATAAATATTGACTATTTTTCCTTATATTTTCTACAACACTGAGCATATGCCTGCACACACAGAAGCATAGTAATGAATGAGCTTTGATTCTAAAGGTAGCCCTAAGGAATGATTTAGCAATGGCCTGATCTACTTTACTTTCAATCTATTTGTGTCTTTTATACAAATAGAAAAGTATGTGTCTTGTCAACAGCATAGAGTTGGGTCATATTTTTAAAGTCAGTCTAACAATCTCTGTCTTTTGGTTGCATTGTTTGACCCATTTACATTTAATTGCTTTTACATAGTTAGATTTACATCTGCCATTTTAATATTTTTGCTGTCTCACATCTTTCTGTTTCTCCATTTCTCTTTTATTTTACGTTGTCAATGTTTTCTAATGTAGATTTTAATTTCATTAAAAGCTTTTCTCTATATTTTAAAATTTATTTTAGCAATTGCCCTAGGATTTACTACATATATCATACCTTATCAGAATGAACTTCAGGTTTATATTAGTTTAACTCTACAGACAGAGAAATGTTATCTTCATATAGTTCTATTCCTTTTTCCACTTATTGTGGTGTTACTATTATACACATTGTATCTCTAAATGTAATAAACAATACATGGTTATAATTATAACTTAACCATATATAGTCATTTTCTTATTCCACTCCCTTTAGATTTGCTACCACCAACCTCTCTTGTGCTGTTTTTGGTAAACATAGTATACACATATTTTATTTCTGTATGATCTAGATCCAATGTTACATTTTATGTATAAAAGCATAAATGTGCTTTTATACAATTAGTTTTTAAATTGGTTATTCAAAGAAAAGAGAAAATATGTATTTATATTTTTTTATTATATAATGGTGCTTTTTCGTGTGGATTTGAATGTTTGAATTACTGTCTGGGCTCACTTGTTTCCAGCTTGAAGAACATCCTTTAGTATTTCTTATAAGGCAGGTTGACTAGCAATACCTTCTCTCAGTGTTTGTCTACCTGAGAAAGTCATTATTTCACCTTCATTTTTTAAAGATCAATTTTCTGGACAGAGGGTTCTTGATAGCTTTTTTGTTTGTTTCATTTTTGTTGTCTGCATTTTAATGCTGGCACCTTGAATATGCTATCCCACTGACTTCTGGCCTGTATCATTTTTGCTGATTTCAGTGACTATTTTATTGATGTTCTCTTATAAGTGATGAGGGTTTTCTTAGGTTTTGTTTATTTCTTTCTTTTCTCTTGCTCCTTTCAAGATTTTCTCTTTGTATTAGACTTTTGACACTTTTATTATATGTCAATTTGTAAATCTCTTTGTGTTTACCATACATGAAAGCTATGTCTCCTAAATATGTCAGTTATTATTTTTCAATAAATATGCAAAGTTTTCTTCCACTATTTCTTCACATAGTTTTATGCTCCATTTTCTCTCTCTTCTCTTTCTGGTACTCCAATTATATCTATACTGGTACCCTTGATGGTGTCCTGCATTTCTCTGAGTGTCTGTTACTTGTTTAAAAATGGTTTTCTGTTTTATAGATTGCATAATATTTTTCAATCTATCTTCCAATTAGCTAATTTTTTCATCTGCCAGTTCAAATCTACTCGAGCACCTTGAGTGACTATCTGTTATGATACTTTTTATCTCAAGAATTTCCACTTGGTTCTTTTTTATAATTACTCTATTTAATAAAACATTGTCATTATATACCACACTTTACTTTTTAAGTTATGCATTCCTTTTATTCTGTGAACACATTTACTTGTTTTCAAGCGTTTTATGTAAAATCTGAGATCTGCCTGAACTCACGGTTTGTGTTGCCTGTTTTTTGATTGTTTTGTTTTCCTGTCATATGAGGCATAGTGTTTTGTTTCTTTGCATGCCTCATAATTTTTTCTGGGAAACATGACATTTTAGATCATAGTGACTTCATTAGTCACCAATAGACATTCATCTATTTTTCCAGTCTTAAGCCTCTGATATTGCTTCTCAGGAAGGTGTGGCTTTCCGTATGCCCAGTTACCCTGTAATGACAGTGGCACTGGTAGGGCTGGCTTTCTCTCTCTCAATAACAACACCTATCTGTTAAACTCTACTATTTGCTGACTGATCACTCTATTGTTTTCCAAAATACCCAAGGGCATATTGCTTTGTAAACTGATTCAATCAATTATGACTTTTTTTTTTTGAGTCAGAGACCCACTTTTTGTCCAGGCTGGTGTACAGTGAGGTAATCATAGCTCACTGCAGCCTCAACATTCTGGACCCAAGCAATTGTCCCATCTTGGACTTTCAAGTAGCTGTGACTACAGGCACATGCCACAATGCCCAGGTTTTTTTTTTTTTTACACTTTTGTATAGATGGGGTCTGACTGTGTTGCCCAACCTGGTGTCACACTCCTGGTCTCAAGCGATCTGCCTCCCTCGCCTTCCTGAAGCACTGTGATTACAGGCATGAGCCACTATGTCTGATCCATGACTTCTTTAAAGAAAGAACTTTTAAGATCTCTTTGATATTTGTTGTGACTCCAGGAGGGCCCTTCCCAGCTGTTTTATTCTCTGTCCTCTCCTCCAAACTAGCTAGCCTACAATCTAGAGCATGGGTCCCCAACCAGTTTGTGACCTGTTAGGAACCAGGCCACACAGCACAAGGTGAGTGGCAAGCAGGCAAGTAAAGCTAAGCTCTGCCTTTTGTCAGATCTGCTGTGGCATTAGATTCCCATAGGAGAATCTCGTGTGAACTGCACATATGGAGGATCTATGTTGCACACTACTCCTTATGAGAATCTAATGCCTAATGATCTGTCACTGTCTCCCATTCCCCCTAGATGGGACCATCTAGTTGCAGGGAAACAAGCTCAGACCTCGCACTGATTCTGCATTGTCGGGAGTATGTAATAATAACAGAACTAAAGTGCACAATGAGTGTAATGCACTTGAATCGCCCCAAAACCATCTCCTCTGCAGTCTGTGGAAAAACTGTCTTCCATGGAACCAGGCCCTGGTGCCAAAAATGTTGGGAACCTTTAGTCTAGAGTGTATCTTTATTAGGTCTAACAGTAGTCTCCTAATTGCCTTTCGCCACAAACCACACTATTTCTGAGAGTATCCTTAGGTTTGAATTTCTTCATGCTCTGCTACAAACGAAGTCAATTACCTCTGGAAAAGATTAGACAGTTTTAGGACCTAATTCTCCCCTTTCCTTTACTCGGCCTAATACAAAAATTCTGAGCCAGCACCGGAGTTGAGGTGGAGACAATGTCAATCTTCTCCGAGTGACATTCCTGCTCTAGGGGCTGTGCAGTCCATGGAGAGAAGGGGTGGTAGCCTACGAGGTCAACTTCCCTTTCCTGACATGGAACTAACACCTCACAAGCAGGGTAAGTACAATCGGGACCCCATATCCTCAGGGTGTTTAACCTAAAGTAGAGCCTCTGTTCAGTGAATGTGAGCTGGGCAGCAGAAAGGAGTCTCACCTCCGACTGCATTTTCCCTAGTCTTAGTGACAGCTAGGACAGGATGAGAAAACAATTCTGTTCTTCTTGTCATCAGTGGTCATTAGAGAAATGCAAATCAAAACCACAATGAGATACCATCTCACCCCAGTTAGAATGGCAATTATTAAAACGTCAGGAAACAATAGGTACTGGTGAGACTGTGGAGAAATAGGAACATTTTTATACTGTTGGTGGGAGTGTTAATTAGTTCATCCATTGTGGAAGACAGTGTGGCGATTCCTCAGGTATCTAGAACCAGAAATACCATTTGACCCAGCATCTCGTTACTGGGCATATACCCAAAGGATGATAAATAATTTTACTATAAAGACACATGCACACGTATTGCATGTGGTTTTATAGTACTATTACAGCACTAGTAATATTATTACTATTATGAATAATAGTAATACTCTAACTATTGCAGCACTACTTACAATAGCAAAGACTTGTAACCAACCCAAATGCCCACAAATGATAGAGTGGATAAAGAAAATGTGGCATATATATACCATGGAATGCTACACAGCCATAGAAAAGAATGAGTTCATGTCCTTTGCAGTGACATGGATGAAGCTGGAAACCATCATTCTCAGCAAACTAACACAGGAACAGAAAACCAAACATCGCATGTTCTCACTCATAAGTGGGAGTTGAACAATGAGAACACATCGACACAGGGAGGCGAACATCACACACGCGGGCCTGTAAGGAGGTGAGGGGCTAGGGAAGGGAGAGCATTAGGACAAATACCTAATGCATGTGGGGCTTAAAACCTAGGTGACAGGTTGACGGGTGCAGCAAACCACCATGGCACATGGATACCTATGTAACAAACCTGCACGTTCTGTACATGTACCTCAGAATTGAAATGAAAAGAAAAAAAAGAGTTGATCCAAAGAAAAAAGAAACCCCCTTGTTGGCATCTAGAGAAAGAGAGAAGCCTGTGTTCTTGGCTACAGAAGTTTGGAGTGGAGTCTGCCTGACTGAGTTGGGAAGGGAGTAAAAGGGATCGGTGTTGCTTCAAATGCCACAGACACTTACCTTTCTTAACGAATTTTCATAGATTTTTTGAATAANGCGAACATCACACACGCGGGCCTGTAAGGAGGTGAGGGGCTAGGGAAGGGAGAGCATTAGGACAAATACCTAATGCATGTGGGGCTTAAAACCTAGGTGACAGGTTGACGGGTGCAGCAAACCACCATGGCACATGGATACCTATGTAACAAACCTGCACGTTCTGTACATGTACCTCAGAATTGAAATGAAAAGAAAAAAAAGAGTTGATCCAAAGAAAAAAGAAACCCCTTGTTGGCATCTAGAGAAAGAGAGAAGCCTGTGTTCTTGGCTACAGAAGTTTGGAGTGGAGTCTGCCTGACTGAGTTGGGAAGGGAGTAAAAGGGATCGGTGTTGCTTCAAATGCCACAGACACTTACCTTTCTTAACGAATTTTCATAGATTTTTTGAATAAATGTTTCTTCATGTTCTACTTGCCTTTAGACCCACTTCTAGAGCCATTAAATGTGTGTTGTTATTTTAAAAGTAATTTTCACCAACTTTACCGTAGTGTGGTTCAGCCTAACACCTCACACTGTCATGCCAGAATTTGATCCCTGATCTGATCTCTTTTAATAGATAATTACTTATTCAAACACAGGATCCACATTTATACACTAAATATCTCATTTTATTAACATCCTTCCCCGTACAACATTCTCTTTCCAACTTATTTTAAGAGCAGATGGTTGAACAGAGCAAATAGACTTTAATATGACAAGCTATTATTGATTAGTAACTGATAAATAGCTATCTACTTAATTCCTGGCAGAATAGTAGAAAGAAAACTGGAACATGGGTGCAAAAAATTGGAACATTTTCTAAATATGTGTCTCTATGGAAAACTTCAAAATATCTTCTTAGCCTCAGTCTCTCTAACTCTAAAATAATGAAGTCTAAAATCTGTCATCCTTTCCATAGCTTTAATTTACATATTCTACCAAGTTTTATTGTACTTTCCATTTCCAATAAAAATTCTTTCTAAATTCTGAAAGAGATATTAAACGGTCATAGGACAGCCCATGTAAAAATCTGCAGAGTGGGTTAATATACAATATTACCATGAGAAGTTAGAAAATAATGATGCTGTTTAAGAGGATAAGTTATAACAAAGCGCACAGAGCAAGCTGTATAAGTCTTGGAATCTGTAACATATTTTATGGAGAACTAGTTTGCCAAGACTGAAAACAATCATCTTGTCGTCAGTTATGTGAGCCTGTAGTAAAAAAAAAAAAAAAAGAAAGGAAAAGAAATTATCAAAAGTACTTGGCATTTTATTAGTTTGGAGATTTTATATATTTATTTGTGTTTGTAAGAACGGATGTTTTTCTAAATCTCATAGGAACATTGGATGTAGAAAAGCTAATTTATCAACAGATAATTAAATTGCTCAAGATCCATACAAAAAAAAGTATAAGAGTAAGTAATTAATTTTTCACTGTCTTCTCCATAGAACCAAATTGTAGTGGCTTTCAAATAAATATAAGATCCTTATAAATGTTTAAGAATTAGGTATAAAATCCTCACCATCGGGAAATAAAAGTTTATATCTACATTTATTAGCTGTGAAAGAAAACTGGGTTTTATTTACAAAAAGAATTAGAGTAATCACATAGAAAATTTGGATTCTGTATTTGCCTTCCTGCACCTTTCTAGGTACTTGGAGAAATTTGCAAAAAAAAATGAAATAAAGTATATGTTTAATTAGAATTATTCAGAAAATTATTCTAGCCACTTTTGTAATATGCAGAAATGTAGGGTTGTATATATACTAAAATGAATAATGTCACTAGGCTATGACAACTAGCCTTAAGTACTACATTTTTACAATCAATGACACAAAAGTTTGGACTTTGAGGATTTAACATGTTTTACGTTAATTATTCTCTAAGTCTGAAAGGGGGGTACATTTTATTTTGAATCAGAAACAAAAAGAGATATTTAGATATAACATTTCTGAAGCTTACTACTTATTAATAAAAATCTTATTAATAAAAAATCTTGTCCTATAAATTTTTTTAAATTTCTGATGAGAATGTTTGCAAGGAAAATGACAGTAATCATGAGAGTGTATGAGTGCCTGGCTGCAGAAAACTTTAGTAATTATTCCCAATGCAACATTTCAGGTAGCTCAGAAATGCTTTTAGTTTGAATATCCAAAGAAGAAATTCAGAAATATCTGTTTCTGTTTTAATGGAAGTATTAAATCTCTTATAATAATCACATCTATATGCTCATAGCCCATTTCTTCAAAGGAGTGTAAAGAGACGGAAATTAACTCCATTAACCTGGGGTAGCAATTTTTGTTAATGCTGCATTTAACAAGACCTGCTCCAGTGGTCAGCAAGTTCAGTCACAAAGTCAAATGACTCAGGTGAAGTCCACAGTTGGTCAGAGGAAAGACCTGAACTGCAAGACATTTAACTTTGGTTAAAGATATTTTATAATTTCCTTCCCACAAGCAATTAAAGCAAGATTAGTTTGCATGTTTTTAGCAAAGGAATTAACTTATTCTAAAATGCTAAGCATATTTCTTTAATGCCTAATAGAAGCCACTGTATTTGTATTAACATGGCTATGGCATTCAGATATTTGGTCAAACACAAGCCCGAATGTTTCTGTGAATGTTTATTTGCTGTTTTTTTTTTTTTTTTTTTTCATTTTTAGATTTTTTTTCTCTCCTTTTCCATAGAAACACACAGCCTGTTAGTTCTGTTTCTCTGGATAACCCTGACTCATGCAACCACCACTCCCTGAATTAGAATAGAAGTAGCTAAAAATGCTGGAGGCATGTTTCAGATGTGGGAAGACAACTGCTATCCCAGCTTCTGAAATGACATCCTGTTTTCTCACCTGTGCAAAACTTTGTTTTTAGCTATCTTACGAAAAGAAATGATGAAAGTATGAAAAAATATTTATTATTGGAGATTAAAGAAAACCAAGAAATAAAATAGACAACTGGCTAAAATTAAGAGCAAAAGAGATATCAAGAAGTAAGGTCTCTGGTAAAGGAAGTGAGAAATTTTACAAAAGAATTTATAGTGGTTTACAGAAATCTGTGTGTATGAAGTAGACTATCTCTACTTGAGCTAGTTCTTGAGTTAAAAGAGAAAGCTAGGTACTGAGGCAGGAGAATAGGGCCTGGATACAGGGAACCTAAGGACTTCCCAGAACTAAATCAAATGGAAACAGTTCAGCTATGACAGGAAATATCCTCTTTATTTACATAGGGCATACATAGAGTAAATGACTTCGTAACTTCATTTCATCCTCTTATATGGTGTACACCATATACATAACATTGTAGCTTCACTTTAGCCTCTTTATTTACAAAAGGCACACACCCATTAATCAGTGGAAACCTCTAAAGGGTGTTTAAACCCCAGAAAATTCTCTGTCTGGACTCTTGAGCCCTTGCTAAGGCCTGCTCCCACCCTGTGGAGTGTACTTTCATTTACAATAAATCTCTGCTTTTGTTGCTTCACCTTTCCTTGCTGTGTTTGTGCCTTTTATCCAATTCTCCATTCAAGATGCCAACAACCTGGACAACCTCCACTGGTAACAGTACAACCAATTGTGTGCCTATAAATCACTGGAAAGGAGAGCAATTCTGATTTGGTAGCATTTGCCAACTTCTGTAATGTAGATACTCCCACCATCATCAATTTCAAGCTACTAGCTTGAACACAGACCTGTGAAACACACAAGAAATTGCAATAAGGAGCCAACTCCAGAAGCCCATGAGGGTATAGCTTTATTTCTGACCTGAGGACTCTGTGGATGAGTAGGAGAAAATTCTCATATTTTAGCTCTTGTTGCATTTCCCATTGTCTAAAGTAAATGGCTAACTTAGTTTACAGTAATTAATGATAAAGGAAAAATATAATCCTTCTTTCAAGAGGTAAGCTCAGGGATGAAATAGAGGCAAAAGTTTTAGACGTATCATGTTGTAAACAGAGGAAATCAGATTAAACACAGTGAAAGGCATTTGCTTCTGATCAAAATAGAGTTGAAAATATACACAAATCCAAGAACTTCCTTGTGTTCAGATGCAAAATGAATAATACCAACTATTAGGGCCATTATTAACATTTCCTGCAAGGTGTTTTGGGGATTGAGGAGTTAAAACACCATTTCCTAATTTGCTGTCACATTTTGCTTCAAAAGTTTTCTATATCTATTTAACATGTCATTATTCCAAAGGAGAACTTCTTCATATTGGTATGATCTCTTTTCGGCCAGGGAAATGGTGGTCAGTAGTGAAATAAATAATTTGTTCTATGAAGTAGCCTGTTCTAAACATGGAGGTGATTTCTTTTTCATTTAAAAGAATTGGTTAATATATTCCAGATTTTCAAAACAGAGCATACTAAGCAATATCATGAAATATGGTCATAGACTTTAAGTACTTTATATTAGCTTTCCTTTAAAAAATCAAATATTTTGATGCTTTTGATCACACAGAAATGGAAAAATGCCACCTTCAGTGCTTTTCAGAATAGGACAATAAAGATTGACTTCAGAGTGTATTTACACTGCTGGTAATATACAGGTGTGCTTATTCACAGTAAGCATCTTTTCTCTCACTGCATTAACCTCACTTCTCTCTCCCTCTTCAGTTTTGCTGGGTCCAGTCAGTTCCCTTCTTCTCTATTAATTGTTATTTTCTCATGTGCTGTCTCAATCAATGAACCATTTCTTACCACTATAAGAAGATGAAGTGACAGATAGGGTAGGATGTTTTAGACATCAACTTTAGAATTGTTTAAAACAAAATAAATAAGAAAAAGATTGTCATTTAACTCAGGAATAGAAGAAAGTATCCAGACAACTGCATACTTTAAAGCCACAATATTTCAATTTAAACAGAATTTAGTGAATTATCCTGATTTCATGGACTTCTCAGAAAAAGAAATAGCTTGCACAAAAGGTAAGGATTGCTTCTTATGCTCTAGGCTTTTACAGCAATAGGAACACTTTCAATTTTCTATTGCATACCTGACTAAAAAATAAAATAAAACCAGTAAGCCATTAAAATACATCTCACCATTTCTTCTTGTCTCAAAGCCTCAAGGTATTAGAGACTATTTTTGTTAGAGGGCCTGCTTCATTAAGAAACTGTTCAAAAACATGATGTTTTTGAAAAACCTGGTATAATCTTTTCTGTTCAAGTAGTGACAGGGTGAGGATCAGGAGTTAAAGAAAGCTTAGACAATTCTGTTGCACAATTTGGGAAGACCAGAAAGAAAAACATTTGCATCCCCTTATATGAAACAGGGGTTGACCACAAAAAGACAGTAGTTCTAGCTAATACTCATAAGGCTCCTTTCTAGCAGTTACTGAATATAAAGGTGGTGTTTGGGGAGAATAGAAATTCTTTTTTGTTGTTTGTTTTTTTTGTTTTGTTTTGTTTTTTTCTCAGCTACCTTCAGCCCTTTTGTGGGAAAAAAAAAAAGACTGTGCAGGTCTAATTCATTTGTTTAGCTATACTTTGATGGAAATCAGTACAAGTAATTACCAGATTATTAACAAAGACAAATGGTCAGATGTTTAAGTCGGACTCTTAATTTTGCCCCTCTTCTCACTATTTTCTATCAATAATCTGCCTTGTAATTCAACTCCCGTGAGCCATGCAGCAAACTGTCACTCAAGTCACACTCATTATATTTCTGGATTTAACAGAGCTCCCCAAGGTTTTTAACACCTAGTGTGGCTCTTATCTCAAGGAAAAGTATGAAATTATGAGTATTCAAAACATGGGTAATTGAATTTACTTAAGTATAAATAGCACATAACAAAGTCTTTTAAAGAAAAGACCAGTAAATCCAAAATGGAGTCACTCATGCTTAAAGTTCTGTGTCATCAAACCAAAATCTAACTAATGTACTTGTAAGATCTGACCCTCTGAGAAACCAGGAAAGGAGTAAAAATCAAACCCCATCAAGCCAAGAAGATGTTGCTTACATCCCTATAACAAAAGTAACCTTGAAGTGAAGTGACCAATCTGATATTTGTTCCTTGTTTCTGCTTTCCCCTCCTTTTTTTTTAACCTATAAAATACATCCACTCTTTAGCTAGTCAGACCTCTCTTCTGTTTCATAGACTGGATGCTGCCTGGTTCATGAATTACTAATAAAAGCTAATCACATTGTTAAAGCAAACTAAATATGACCTGAGATGGACTCTGTACTTCTATATTTGAGTCCTTGGGGATGAACCGTAACCTAGCTTAATAGTCAAACAAGATTGAAAGCCTAAGTGTAACAATAGCTAAGTCTTGACCAATCCCAGTGGCCATACATCAACCATTCATACACTGCTGAGTGTTCAAATAAGAAAAACGCCAAGCTATAACCAATCCAGCCATTCTGTACCTTACTTCCAATTTCTGTGCATCATTTCCCTTTTTTTGGTCTATAAATCTTCTTCTACCATGTGGCTGCATTTGAGTCTCTGTGAATCTGCTATGATTCTGGGGACCGCCCGATTCACAGATCATCCATTGCTCAATGCTCAACAAAACTTTAGATTTAATGTGGCTGAAGTTTTTCTTTCATCAAAGTCTTTGAAACTCAATGTGTTGAATTTTTTTCTTTGACAAGTCCAACTCTTTATGTCAAAGTAAGTTTGAAAAGTTCTTTCCTCCAAATAAAAAGGACAACTGTCACAAAATCCAGGAAGTTTAATATGAGGGAGAGATAGAGACCCAACAGTCAGAACTGACAGCAAATAGGCTGTATTGTGAAACAGAAATTACAGAGTGGTGAAAGGGAACAAGAGGAGAAATCAGAAATCGGACAGAAGACTTTATAAAATGTCTTTTTAAAAGACAGAGGTTACATTATATTTTGTTAAAGGATAATTTTAAAAAAGAAGTCATGACTCTCACACAAAACAAACACATACTAAAGATTTTGCTTAATAATGGGAGAGCTGATAAAATGTTACATCCAGTTCTGAAATGTTGTTGAGGTAAAAGAGGCAATTATGAGGTTAAATTATGGGGAGAGATCCTTAGGATTTGGAAAATGGTGTTCAGAGTATACAGAAGGAAAAATACATTTCCTCTACCATTCTAAATTCTGGGTTGGGAGCCCCTGTAACAAAATATGGATCAACAGAGAAAAACAAGCAGAAGTTTATTAACCTCTAAATTTCATATACATATGTGAAAAAATGCAGGTAAAAAGTGTCTCTCAGAGAGATGGTTTAGCATTGCCCCTGATATACCAACTTCTACAAAGAACAAGAAATCTTTAAAGAAGTTGCAAGACAAAGGAAAAGAATCTTGAGTCCTAGAGGGAGCAAATTATGGGAAGGCAAATCTATGAGAAATTAACAGTAGACATAGGATATTTAGGAAAGTGTGTTATGTAGCTTCCTCAGGTGCAGTCTCCAGGCTGATAGGAGCCTAATATTGTCTCCAGTGATCAACCTCTGTCTTTCCAGTAGAGAGGGGAGGAAGGACAGCTTCGTAGATTTATGCCCTGCTTTAGTCAAATGGTGGGGGATGGACAGAGAGTTTTCCCTCTTGTATCTGCATCTTCTCTATTGTCTTCAGCTCAAAGTAAGCCTTATGCCAAAGTGGCTTATTTTGACACGAGGCTTATTTTGTGGTGGCATATTTTGCCACCCTTCAGGGGTCAGATGGACTTGGTATCAAATTCCAGCTCATCTACTCTCTACCTACTGTGAGTGTTGTCAATGTGGGCATGTTATTTTGTATCTCTAATGCTTCAGTTTCTTTTTCCACGTACAACGCTGGATTGTATAAAATGGAATAAAATCAATGGAAGTTCCCACATTTCTATATAGCAAGAGTTTAAGAAAAACAATATGCTTCACAACTTGATGTGAAGCTGTGTGTGTGTGTGTGCACGCGCGACTGCATGCATGCAAATACATGCATGTGTTTAGGGAGTTTCTTGGGATGAATGAAAATTGGAGAGACAGTGGGCTCCCAGCCATTCTTGGATTTTCTATGAAATAAGAATGCATGTCAAAAGGCCAAGACGTTTCTATCATATAGTGACAATTCCATCCATCTATTGTAGCAGATGTACTCTTTTCTAAAGTGGTAATGATCATGAGATCAGTAAATCAAGATTAATAGAAGCAGGTAATCTTTAAAAATTATGCACACCTAAATTTAAGTATTTTGTTTCATGGCAAGACAGTACAAGCATTTAGCAATCATTTTGTAGGGCCAAGGTTTGTTCTCTGTTGTTGCTGATGAAAATTTTATTGACCTAGAGTAAAATGAGATTTAATAATGACATGTAAAGTACTATACTGAATATAGATGCCACCAAAATGTTATAATTTTTCTCTCCATACATTTGCAGTCATCTTGCTCACAGAGTGAACACAAGTTATGGGACTTGATGCTCATCTAATTTTGTGTTCTATTTTTTAAAACGATACAAATTTATGAATACAAAGTTAGGCAAGAAAATGAGGATTCGTAAAGAGAAAAGCGATCACAAAATTAGAACATCTCAAACAGCTGACAAATACCACAAAATCACCAAGTGTCCAAATACAGTATTTTCAATAATCAGCTGTTTGACATACTCTATAATACGTTTTTTCTACATAATTTTGATTACCTCTTCGTAGGACAATACTTTTGTAATATCACTGATTACATAGAGAGTAAATCACTAAACATTCCTCTAAAATGGTTGATTAAAATTTTATTTTATTATTGAGTTTTCAGCCTTTTCATTATTAGTAATGGAAAATATATTTAGGATTATTATGAAATTCATATAGAACATTTTAAGTTTTATGAAATACTCATTAATTTTAAGTACTTTTTGAATTGACAACACATATTAATCAGGTTTTAAGTATGTCCTTTATATTGTGAAATTATATGAGTTTGACAGGTCTGAGGATTTGAAACATTCCACAGACTAGCTTTCAGCTTTGTGCATTTCAAATTTACTTACATACTTCTTGTGCCAAGCACCACAGTATGCATTGCAGTCCCAATGTGCAATCTTCCCTTTACCGTGCATTGAGTCGTCACAATGAACCTTAGTACTCTTCGTGGAAGACTTTCTTACAGCAGGATAGTTAATAATAACTTCACATATGGGCAAGCAAAATGTAATTGCAAGCAACAAAAATACATTGCATGAAACCTGGACTGCTGTACCCCAATTTAGCCCCTTAGTTATAACTCAACAGCTGCCCTCTTCCAAGAGCACATATTTGGGGGTGAAGCATAGTACAAGGCAAATTGCAGTGGAACATCCAGAGGGCGTAACTGATGGTAGCTAACATATCTTACTTTTACAAATTGTACAAAACACATTGCTAGGGTCTCCCCCAGGCCTTGAAAGGCTAACTGTGCCTTTCTTTAACCAAAATTGTAAAGGGTTATAGAAAGTTTATCAAACTCTTAACTTACGGTCAAATTGATTAAGATTGGATAGATTTGTCTACAAGGTTTTAGAGAACCAGCTTTAACATTAATAGCACACTAATGTAAAGATAAAATTTGACTTATTTGGCATAAAAATCATACAGGAAACATCATCAAATTTGAAGTGGTGTTACTTTCTTTGGGCTGTATTTGTGTAAGTGTGTTATTTGTATATGTTCCAAAATTATGGGAAACTGCTATAATTCTGATATGATTTAGTGTGCATTATCAGTAATAATTATAGTTGTTATGTAAAATTTTTGTATGCCACAGAAGTCACCAAAATTCCTTGTCAGTTGTGGCTCTAATAGTGGCCTTTTGTCATCCACAGACAATTGTTATCTCATTTTGATCCTTTTCAAAAGGTAGTTTATAATTAGCGATAGGAGTAACAGGTACTCTTGAATACAGGTTTCCGACAATTTTGGAGATCAAAACTTTAAAACAGAGGAAAAAACTTCTGGAACTCTCATGGAGAGCTGGAATGTTCATGAATGTTAAGCAGAACAGGAGTTAACTGCATGGACTGAGCTGGTGGAAGACTGAAGTAATTTTTTTTAACTTTTTGCTTAAAACGTTGCTGATCTCTTGTTATATTTTTCGGAGCCAAGAAAATGTTTATTTTAAGCTATTTATAACTTGTAGCAATTGAGTAAACTATACTCCTGTGAATAAAATTTGGAGCATATTTGTCTCTTGCTACCTGATTTTTCCAGAATTTGGAAACTAGTTGTGAGTATTTTTAACCTATGGCAATGTAGTTATTTGCTTAAGTGTAATAAGAATCTGTTTTTATATGTAACAGGACACAATTGGAGCAACTGGTCATTTTACCATGGCTTTGACTGGAAAGGTGTGCTTTCCTTTAAGGAATCACACTTAGCTTATAGAGCCAATAAAAATCCCTTGGGAAAATTGGCCTCGTAACTTGTCTATGCAGTCCCTGTACAAGATTTCTGACCTGTGGTGAGTAAAGAATGTCAGTTTTTGACAGGCCCGGGAGCCCCAGGTTATCGTGGGACCTCAAGAGGAGAAGACCTTGCTGATAAAACAGTATGAGGTAAAGAAACCAGCCAAAACCAAGATGGCCACAAAAGTTACCTCTGTTCACCCTCACTGCTCCTTACAAGCTAGTTATAATGTATTAGCATACTAAAAGACACTCCCACCAGTGTCATTACAGTTTACAAATGCCACGGCAATACCAGGAAGTTATTCCATATGGTCTACAATGGGGAGAAACTCTCAATTCTGGGAACTGCCACCCCCTTCCTGGAAAACTCATGAATAATCCACCCCTTGTTTAGCATAAAATCAAGAAATAATCACATAAATTGTTAACAAGCAGCCCTCAAAGCTGCTCTGCCTACAGAATAGCCATTCTTTTATTCCTTTTCTTTCCTAATAAACTTGCTTTCACTTTATAAAAAAAATTCTTTTTTAGAGCAAATGTTTTTGTAAGTGTTAAGTCAATAAGATGCTAAAATACCTGCAATTAACTTTTCATTTTCATTTGTGACTATCTGTCACTCCCAAGGGAACACAAAGGCTCTTGCCTTGTATGTAGTGTGCTCTGCTGTTGTGCCTTCATCTGTCAACTGTGTGTCCAATCTGTTGTGTCTCAGGGAACCAGATCTCACAAGGCCTGCCATTTACACATTATTCAAAAACATTATTCATTTTTCAAACAATCTGTTTAAAAGAATCACTAATGAGATGTGAAAAATACCTCATTCTGATACACTTGGGCAATGTAGTGTGAAAATAATTCTATAAACTAATATCAAACTTGCTGAGTAGATGAATAACTATATACTCAATTTTTACATTTCCTTATAAAAGTAAAAATTAGGCATATACTAAATGTCCAATAACAGTAAGTTCATTTAATAAATTATGGCAAATTCAATTTAAAGAGTATTTCATAGCCATTAAAACCAGGCTGGGAAAAAGTGTGTAATGATGTGGGAACACTAAGTGTTGAGTGGGAAAAGGTTACATAATAATATGAAATTTTGATTTTTATATATAAATTTAAAATCAAAGATATATATGTACATGTGTATATGTGTGCATATATGCACACATATATTCATATACATATGCATCTATTCAATATCTATTATAAATATAAATATATGTATATATTAATAAATCTCTACATTTTGAAGAACCTTTGATTTCTCCTTGCTTCCTTCTTTCTCCTATCACAATTGATCCAACTCTCTGTGTTTCGTCTATACAACCTTTTGACTAATTAAGTCATAAAATATTAGATGGAAAGATTTCTAGAGATTAATTAGTGTGGCTCTTTAGTCAGTGCCAAACATGTGGTATGGGCAGTTTGACATTCAGTGAACAATTCCAGTAGCAGAGACTACACAACTTCACTGGGAAGTTTCTTTTTGTTATTTTATTATTTATCAGAAATTTTATTTTCACAATTAGCTGAAATTCACCCCTAAATTTCCCACTCAGAAGTACAGCAGCTTCTACCAACTTTTCTTGCAGTGTTGGAAAATATACAACATTGAAACATCTTTTCTTTCATCCAAAACCCTTCTTTCCGTTGACGTTTCCTAATAAATCTTTGTTTCTCTAGTTGAACTATAAAATACAGATGCATTTGAAAATGTGAAAGAATGAAGGACATAAATTAACTGCCAGGGGAAATTGTTAGAAGGTTATTTCATAATTCTTTTCAATAATGAAAAACCTGAGCTAGCATAGAAACAGTAAAATGTAAGAGATAAAAAACAAGAATCTATGAGACTAAAACTAATTATAGTTTTAGTAATAAAAAAAGATTATTAATCGGTGTCCTTAATACCTAAGAAAAGGTTATACAGCAAGGAAAACTTTTGGAACTAGGTTAATAGTGCCCCTAAATTTATTTTACTAGTCAGTGCTCAGAGACCTGCTCTAGTTAGCTTAAATAGAAGTAAGGGGATTGCATTTCTGTGTAGGACAACACTGCTTTCTTGCAAACTTTAGGAAAAAGCCAGATAACTTACAGAACTAATATAATTTTAAAAGCATCAGATAGTTACAGGATAAACGAAATCAATCACATAAGCCTGCCAAAACTACAGTTCCAGAGAGAAGAGAACCCTTCCTAGGTGAGCTGCAAGGGAACTGTTGCTAGCTGTTTGCCTATCCAGGGACATTTGCCAATCATGTGCATAAGCTGTAAATTGGGCATGACCCTGAAAAACCCAAGGGTGGGGGAAAGAAAAACACACAAAAAATTAACAGTCAAATGGACTGAAAAAAGTGAGGGAGGGAACGTGATCAACCTCAAATATTTGTTCTGTTTTATTCACAAGGCATTTGGTGAATTCTGTGGCTGCAGTGGAGGCTAAAGAGATAAGGTAAGGACTTGTCACAGTAGGGAGATTCCAAAGATCCCCTTGGCATGAATTCTCATCCCCTGGTTATTCAAGCAAACACTAATTTAGTTGCTGCAGTGAAGGGGATGGATGAGTGGAATTAAGCATACTATCCTGGATTATCCAGATGAGCCTGTGAAACTAGAAGAAAAAGGCAGAGGAGACTTGGGAGAAATGTGGTGAAAGAAGAAAGCAGGGGAGATGAGACAGGGGAGATGAGGCAGGGG
>NW_016813163.1:1899947-1954796 GCF_001698545.2 Rhinopithecus bieti
AGATGAGATGAGGCAGGGGAGATGAGATGAGGCAGTGGGTGATGAGATAAGGCAGGGGAGATGAGATGAGGCAGGGGGAGATGAGGCAGAAGGAGAGGTCGTTTTCTAAACATGAAAGCACTCGATCTAAACATGGAAGCACTCTACCCCCTACTGTTGGTTTTGAAGATAAAGGAGGAGGGATACACATCAAGGAATGCAGGTGGCCTCTCAAAGCTGAAAACAAACCCCAGCTGACAGCCAGTGAGAAAATGCGGACAGGTAGGGTGCAGTGGCTCACACCTGTAATCCCAGCACTTTGGAAGGCCACGGTGGCAGATCACCTGAGGTCAAGAGTTCAAGACTAGCCTGGCCCACATGGTGAAAACTCTACTAAAAACATAAAAATTAACTGGGCATGGTGGTGCACGCCTGTAATCCTGGCCACTCGGGAAGCTGAGGCAGGAGAATCTCTTGAACCTGGGAGGCAGAGGTTGTGGTGAGCCAAGACCGAGACACTGCCTGGGTGATAGAGTGAGACTCCACCTCAAATAAAAAAAGAAGGAAAGCAGATGGGGACCACAGACCTCCAACCACCAGAAGCTGAACTCTGCCACTAACTTGGATGAGTTTGGGAGTAGACTTTCTCAGGCTCCAGAAAGGAACAAGGTCCTGCAAACATCTTGATCTTGGCTTTGTGAAACCCTAAGGAGGGAACCAGTGGAGTCACCCTAAGCCCGGATATATGATGGAGGCAACTCTGAGATGATAAATCGATATCATTTTAAACCACTAACATTATGCTCATTTATTTGACAGCCATCAGAAACTAATACATATTTTAATGCCAAGAGTGGGATGTCACTGTAACAAACACCTAAAAATATGAAGGTGGCTTTGGAATTAGACATTGAGGAAGAATTTTCAGGAACATTGTAGAAAAGACCTATAACACCTTGAAGAGACTATCAGTAAAAATACAGATGTCAAAAATGCTGCAGTGAGAGCTGAAAAGGAAAGGAAAATATGTTATTAGAAGCAGGAGAAAGGGGGATCCTTGTTATGTACCTGTAGGATTTCAGAGGAGGAGTGTCTGATAGGTGTGTAAGAAGCAGAACTTGGTGTTTCAGCTGAGGAGATTTCCAGCATAGTGCTGTAGAGACAGGTTGTTGCCTTCTTGCTGCTTATGGCAAGATGCCAGAGAGGGGAGAGAAACCGAGGGAACTGTTAAAGAAAGTGGAGCTAGTACTTCATAAGTTGAGAAATCAGCCTATTTGGACAGCAAAAGATGCTAAAATTAAGAAATGTGTTGTCTAGAAAGGGTCCTGTTTTGCGTGCCTTGCTCTTTTACCCAGGCCCTCACTACCTTCCCAGTGAGGCTTCCCTTCACAGCTCACTGCAACCTTGACCTTCCAGGCTCAAGTGATCCTACTCCCACCTTAGCCTTCCAAGAATCTTGGGTTACAGGCATGCACTGCCATGCCTGGTTAAGTAGTTTTAAAAAGTTTTTGTAGTGATGGGGACTTGCTATGTTGCCCAGGCTGTTCTCAAATTCCTGGACCCAAGTGATCCTCCTGTCTCGGCCTCCCAAAGTTCTAGAATTATGGGTGTGACAGCCACCGCACTCAGCCTAGAAAGGGTGCTTTAAAAAATAACGGCTGGGGGTGTGACTGTATAACCCTTTCTTGAAAGCACAGAAAGATCAAAAGCTCAGAGGGATGCTGTGGAAAAAGCATTAGGACCATAAGGCAGAAGTGTCAGTTGGAGATTTGAGTTGTGAGAAGGACTCATTCCATTGCTGCTGGCTTTGAGAATGGAGAAAGGGGACCATCAGCCGGGGAACATGGGTGTCGCCTGGGAACTCAGAGTAACCCCAGTCAACAGCCAGCACGGAGACCTTTGTCCGCAACCACATAGAGCTGAATCCTGCTCATAACTTCTATGAGCTTGAAAGTCAGTTACCCTCAGGCCAGGCAACATCTTGACTTGGGTAGGATAAAGTCTTGAGGAGAGAAACAGTCCACACTGCCGGATTTTAGACCTATAGAATTGTACAATAGCAAGAACAGCAAGTTTGTGTGGTGTGAAGCTGCTAAATTTTGGGTAATTTGTTCAGCAGCATTAGAAAACGAATACACTTCTAAAAAACAGAATAAAATCTTCCACAGTTTTGCATCCTTAGGTACAAAAATATATCTAATAATAATAAGAGAAACAAGGCAATAAAGGCAAATCCATAGTTAATCCAGATGTTGAAGTAACAGTCATGGACTTGCAATGATTACTATGATAGAGAAATTAGGGGAAAATAAGGGCAAAGTGGATGACAAGAGAAGGAATTTTTACAAAATATTGGAATACATGAAGAATCAAATGGACATTCCAGAATTGAAGATGCAATAACAAATATTAAACATTAAATTCATAGATCTGACAGCACGTTAGATATAATCAACTGTAGGATTAGTGAATCAAATGATAAGACTACAAATAATACCTAAATTGAGGACAATAGAGAGATAACACCAGAAAAATAAAGATAATATAGCCTAAATCCATGTGAAATAAACTCCAGATTTCTAGCAAGTAAATATGTGGAACTCTTAGAATGAGAGAGGAAAGAAAAGGGGGCAAAATCATTATTCAAAAGATAATAACTGGGAATTTCACAAAAATCATGAAAGGTATTAGCCTACAGATTCATTACATCTAGAAATACCAAGTAAGAGATAAACTAACAAAACAAAACACATACATTTAGCACATCCAATTCAAAATGTTGAATAGATTAAAAGTAGACTGATTAAAAGGCTACATTATCTTCATGAAGAAATAATTAGTTAGGTAACCAGCTTTTCAAAAAAATTATTAAAGTCTGAAAAAATGTATCTTTTTTTTTTTTTTTACTGGGGATGGGGGACTACTAACCTAGAATTTGATACTCAGCAAAAAATAATCTTCATAATATAGATGAAATAAAATCGTGTCCGATAAACAAGAACTGAGAGAAATAGAAAACAGGAAACCTGCATTATAAGAATATTTAAAGGAATTATTTAGACTGAATGAAAATGATCCCAGATGAAAGTACAGACTGTAAAAAAGAATAAAGAGCATAAAAATGGATAAATATGTGAATTAATAAAAGCAATATTGCATTTGCAAAATAATATAAGTAACATCTTAAAAATATACATGAAAAATATGTGCGACAAGTATGTAACAACCAGAGAGGGCTATAAATTGAGTAGAGGTTTTAAGGTCCTAGCAATATAGAAATAGAGGTTAAAGTAAATATTTATACTACATTATAACAAATCATAGGTGAATATGGCAACATGTAAGGTGACCAGTAAGAGAATAGTAAAGTAATGTGCTTCCAACAAGTTCGTAGAAGAAAATAAAATGACAGCAAATATATGTGATTAATCCTTTAAAAAGGGGGCAAGAATTGAGGAAAAGACAAATACAAGATTTGGGCCACCTCAGAAACCAATTGTAATATGTAAACCTAAATTTGGCTCATTGAACTCCCTATTACAAGCCTACTCCTTCATTCCACAGTGTGTAGCAATTGCTCTAGCTCCAGCCAGTACACAGTTGCTGTTTTACAGCCTGTTGGTCTATGAATGACAAATCTAAAATGTCCAGGGCATGCTTGCTACTTCAGAGTGGTAGAACCTTACTCTGTTCTCTTATAGAGAGGTGCACCTTCCACACCTGGTGCAGGAAATGGGACTTCTAAACAAGACTAAAATTGTTGTTTTAAAATAAACTTTCTTCTTTAGAAGTGTCTTTATGGAATTACAGAAAATTGCAAAAATAGTACTGAAAGTCCCCATATACTCCACACTCAAGTTTTCCTTCATCTTGCATTAATGTATTTGTCACCATCAATGAGCTAATATCGATTGAATTGATTATTATTAAACCCCATTCTTTATTTAGATGTCTATTTCTTGCTGTTGTCCTAGGAGCTCATCCAGGATACCACATTACATTTAGTTGGCTCTTAGGCCAACTGAATGTAGGCTCTTAACTCTTCTTGGTTCCTTAGGCTCTTCTTGGCTGTGGCAATTTTTCAGATATGTTTGATTATTGATAACCTTGACAACTTTGAGGAGTGTTGATTGGATTTTATAAAATGTCCTACAGTGGCTGCTGGTTGGGGGTTTTTATAATGATTACACTAGAGCTATATATTTAGGATAGGAGGACTAAGATGTAAAGTACCATTCTTAATGCATCACATCAAGGATATATGCTTTCAACATGATTTATTCCTGCGAATGTTGACCTTGATCACTGGCTGAGGTAGTGTTTGTCAGATTTCACCACTCTGGTGTTACTCTTGACTCTCTTTCTCATACTTTACTTTTTGGAAGACAGACACTGTATGCAATCTACATTTAAGAGCTACAGAGATAATGTTTCACCTGCTTGAGGGCAGAGTATATACATGAATTATTTGATATTCTTCTGCATGGGAGGTTCGTCTCTTTCTCCATTTATTTATTTATTTATTTATTTATTTATTTATTTATTCACTCATTATTTCAGTATTCTTATAAAATAAGATTTTGATTTTATAATTTTAGCTGCAGTCTAGTACAAATCTGTATGTTTTGTGCAAAAATTGTTCCAGCTGTGTCTCTTTTAGTTGGATTCTATCTCTTTGACCTACCTCCATCATTGTGGGTTTTTATTTTAATTTTTCTTAGGACTTCCTCACTCTGAGACTACAAGCTACTCTGTGCTCATTTTGTATATTTTCTGTCCCTGTCCTAGAATCAACCATTTTTTTAAGGAGCCCTGACTATTATTATTATTATTACTATTACAGAATGGTATTAGAAACCAAGATATGGTGCCAGATGTGCTTATTATTACTGGGATATTGCTCTTTCTGGATCCTCTGAGCTGATAGATCAAAGAACCCTGGCATTCAACAATTATTTCTTCATGTAACCATCTGTACCTATACTATGTCAAGCATGAGTTTATGTCAATATCTCCAACTCTAATCTATTACCACATGGATCATTCTAGACTCCTCTCTTATTTGTCTGTAACCTACCAATACCAATAATGTGAAAACTAATTTTAAGCATCTGACATTTGTTTTCTTATTGTTCAATTCCAATACATATGTATAGTGGTATCAGAACTGTTAACCCACACTATGGGAAACAACTTTATCTATTAGGATACAGCGCTTATGCACAGTTTATTTTACTTTTACAGAGTTCCTTTATTTCTGAAGTTTCTTAGGTTAGAAACTTTTTGCCCCTTCACTAAGGTTATTTCATACATTTATAATACAGCTAGACTGTTTTTTCACACTCTGCATTAAATCCTGGGATTCCCTCACCTCTTGAATATTTTCAAATTTGCATACATGAGGTTTCACTCTTTGTGCTGTAAATTACTATGGGTTTTAGAAAATGCATAGTGTCATGTGTCCAACAATACAGTATCATATATAATGCCATAGTTGAAATGCCAAATAAAATCTCTCCTGCTTCACCTTTTAACTCTTTCCCACGTCCCCTCAAACCCATGGCAATCACTGATCTTTTTATCATGTCTATACTGTTACCTTTTCCAGAATGTTATATAATTGGAATCATACAGTGTGTAATCTCTTCTGACTTATTTATTTCATATAACAATATGCATTTAAGATTCATTCATCCATTTTTTTTGTGTAGCTTGATGCATCAAACTTCTTTTAATCACTGAATAATATTACATTGGATGGATGAATCACAATTTCTTTATCCATAACCTATTGAAGAACATTTTGGTTGTTTCACATTTTAGGGAATTATAAACATACCTGCTATAAATATTCATGTTTAGGTTTTTGTGTTGGCATACTCTTTCAAATAACTTGCACTAAATACCTAGAAGCACACTTGCAGGTTTATATGGTAAGATTATGTTTAGCTTTATAAGAAACTGCCTAATTGCCTTTCAAAGTGACTATAATGTTTTGCATTCCCATCAGCAAAAAATGATAGTTCACGTTCTTCTGCATTTTCCCTGTCAACTGTAATTGACTTTTTTTTTTTTAAGGTTCTATCAATTCTAATAAGTATGTGGTGGTATCATATTTTTGTCCTAATTTCCAATTGCCTAATGACAAATGATGTTCGACAGTCTTTCATATATCTATATATTCCCTGTGTATCTTCTTTAAAGAGGTGTCTATTCCAATTTTTACCCATTTTTCAATAGGACTGTTTATTTCTTATTATTGAGTTTTGAAATTTCCTTGTATACGGTAGATGCAGATCTTTCGTCATATATGTGTTTTGCAAATGTTATATCCCAGTCTATACTTTACCTTTTAATTTTCTTTATAGCATCTTTCACAGTACAGTTTTTAATTTTAATAAAGTTCAACCTAACGATTTTTTTTTTTTTTTTTTGAGACTGAGTCTCGCTCTGTCACCCAGGCTGGAGTGCAGTGGTGGATCTCTGCTCACTGCAAGCTCCACCTCCCAAGTTCATGACATTCTACTGCCTCAGCCTCCTGAGTAGCTGGGACTACAGGCACCCACCACCACACCCGGCTAATTTTTTGTATTTTTAGTAGAGACGGGGTTTCATCATGTTAGCCAGGATGGTCTCAATGTCCTGCCCTTGTGATCCGCCCGCCTTGACCTCCCAAAGTGCTGGGATTACAGGTGTGAGCCATCGCGCCCAGCCCCATATATCATTTTTTAAGTGGATTGCAGATTTTGGATTTGTTAAAAAAAAAAAAAAAAAAANTCATGACATTCTACTGCCTCAGCCTCCTGAGTAGCTGGGACTACAGGCACCCACCACCACACCCGGCTAATTTTTTGTATTTTTAGTAGAGACGGGGTTTCATCATGTTAGCCAGGATGGTCTCAATGTCCTGCCCTTGTGATCCGCCCGCCTTGACCTCCCAAAGTGCTGGGATTACAGGTGTGAGCCATCGCGCCCAGCCCCATATATCATTTTTTAAGTGGATTGCAGATTTTGGATTTGTTAAAAAAAAAAAAAAAAAAAACCTAATTGGCAAACAAACCCCCAGCAATTGAGATATTTTTCTGTAGTCTCTTTTAGAAGTTTTACAGTTCTGCATTTCACATTTACACTTATGATTCATTTTGAATTGGTATTTGTTAAATGTGTAAGGTCTGTGTCTTTATATATTTTGTTTTTTTTAAATGTGGATGTCCAGTTGTTTCAGAATCATTTGTTCAAAGGCTATCTTTTAGCCATTGAATTGCCTTTGCTTCTCTATCAAAGAGAAGTTGATTATATTTCTGTGGATTTATTTTACACTGCTTATTCTTTTCCATTGATCTTTGTATCTATTATTGTAGCCACACCATGTTGGCATAATTCCAAAAGCTTTGTAGTCATCTAGAAAACTGGGGATTGTAAGTTTATCAAACCTGTTCTTTTTAAGTTTGTTGGTTATTCTAAGTCTTTGCCTTTCTATATAACCTTTAGAATGATATTTTATTTCCTTTTATTGTCTTATTGTACTAGCTGGGACTTCCAATAATACCTTGACTATGAGTGCTACAAAAGGATACCCTTGCTTTCTTCCTGATCTTAGGGACAAAGTGTCCAGCTTCTTACCATAAAGAATAATGTTAGTTATAAATTTTTTTGTAGCTGTTCTTTGTGAAATTTAAGACATTTCTTCTCTATTCCTAGTTGCTAGAAAGGAGTTTTTTAAATCATTAGTGAGTATTGGATTTTGTCAAAAACGTATACTTCACCAATTGATATAATTACATGAATTTTCTTCTTTAGCATATTAATGTGTTTGATTACGTAGATTGATTTTCAAATGTTGAATCAGCCCTGCATACTTAAAATAAATCCCATTTGGTTTGTGGTGTATAATTCTTTTTACATGTCTTTAGATTGTATTTGCTAACAATTTGCTGAGGAATTTTGCTTCTATGTCATGGGAACTATTAGTCTGTAGTTTTCCTTTCTTATAATATAATTATATGTTTTCAATATTAGGGTAATGATAGACACATAGAAGGTATTTAAAAATGTTCCCTTTGCATCTAGTTTTTTGAAGAGGTTGCAGAAATTTGGTATCATTTCTTTCTTATTATTTTGATAGAATTCAGCAATAAAATCCTCTGGGTCTGATGCTTGCACTTTGGGGAAAGTTATTAGTTAATGCTTAAATTTTAAAATAGACATATACCCATTTAACAAAGTTACATGGGTTTAAAGAAACATAAATTTATTCTCTCACAGTTCTAGAGACTAGGATTCTAAAATCAAGGTGTGGACTAGGTGGTGGTCTTTCTGAAGCTTCTAGAGGAGAATGTTTCACTGTGCCTTTCAGTTTTTGGTATCCCTGAGTTTTCCATGACTTGTGGCAGCATACCTCCGATCCCTACATAATTTTTATGTTGCTATCATCTCATGTCTTTTTTTACACAACTTTCTCCTCTGTGTGTGTGTTGTAGACAGTTTTCCCTCCTCTTATAAAAATACCTGCTATATTGCATTAAGGACTACACTAATGACTTCATCTTAACTTCATTAGATTTGCAAAACCTCTGTTTTTAAATAAGGTCACATTCACAGGTAGCAGGGTCTAGGGCTTTAACATGTCTTTGAGGGGCACAGTTCAACCCATGGCAAGAACTGTATCAATTATCTATTTTTCCTTATGTGAATTTTAGTATATTCTGTCTCTTAAAGAATTAATTTACTTCATCTGAGTTATAAAATTTCAGGCATGGAGATGATCTTAGTATTCTTTTCTTTTTCACTGAACATCTGTAGCATCAGCATTAATGAAACCTCATTCATTTCCGATAATCATAATTGAGGATCTTTTCTTGGTTAGCCGAACAAGAAGTTTATTAATTTTGATCAAAGTGCCATCTTTTAGTTGTGTTGATTATCTCTATTGCTTTCCTGTTTTTGGTTTCAATGGTTTTATTTCTAAATTTTATTATTTTCTTTCTTCTCCTTGCTTTAGGTTTAAGTTGCTATTCTTTCTCTAATTTCCTAGGGTAGAAGCTTAAATGATTAATTTTAGATATTTCTGTTTCTCTATTTTTATATTTTAAATAATTTAATTGACAAATAAAGATTATATATTATATATTTTGAAATAGTGGGCCAGGCATGGTGGCTTATACCTGTAATCCCAGCACTTTGGGAGGCCAAAGTGGGTGGATTACCTGAGCTCAGGAGTTTGAGACCAGCCTGGGAGAAATCCCATCCTACAAGAAAACAGCCAAGAATGGTTGCACATGCCTCTAGTCTCAGCTACTTGGGAGGCCAAGGTGAGAGGATTGCTTCAGCCTGACTGGCGAAGGTTGCACTGAGCTGAGATTGTGCCACTGCACTCCAGCATGGGTAATAGAGTGAGACTCTGCCTCAAAAAAAAAAAAAAAAGTGCACAACCTAATGGTTATATATATATATATACACACACACACACACACACACACACACACACATGCATTATAGATCTTCTTTTCTAGTATATGCTATACATTTTTCTCTAAGCACTGCTTTCATTGCATCCTAAAACTTGATGAGTTGTATTTTCTTTTTTTTTTTAGTTTAAAATATTTTTAAGTTTCTCTGGAGACATCTTATTTAACTCGTGTTTTATTTAGAAGTTTGATGAACAATCTCCAAATATTTTGAGGAATCTCCAGTTATCTTTCTGTTATTTGATTTCTAGTTTACATTAATTATGGCCTGAGAACAAAGTTTTAAAAATTCCTCTTTTATAAATTTGTTGACATGTGTTTTGTGGCCTACAATGTGGTCTATCTTGGGGAATCCTCCACAATAGCTTGAGAAGAATGTGCATTCTCCTGTTGCTAGATGAATTATTCTATAAATCTCAAATAGATTAGTAGAGCTTTTCAAGTCAATCATATTCTTACTAATTTTCTGCTTACTTGATCTATCAAATACAGCATGTAGGGCATCGAAGTCTCCAATTCTAATAATGAGTTTGTTTATTTCTTCCTTCAGTTGACCAGATTTCACCTCACACATTTTGATGCCATGTTGTTAGGTGCATACACATTTGTGACTGTTATGTCTTCTTTGAGAAGTGATCCTTTTATCATTATGTAGTGCCTTGGTTATTCCAGTAAATTTTTCTGGTTCCTGCTTTGTCTGAAATTGATTTAGCCATTTCAGTTTTCTTTTGATTAGTGCTAGCCTGATATAGCTCTTTCCATTCATTTACTTTTAGTTTATCTCAATCTTTACATTTAAAGTTTGTTTCTTGTAGACATCGTATAGTTTGTTTTATTTTGTTAAATCTATTTTGTCAGTCTCTTTCTCTTGGTGCACTGAGATATTAACCATTTAAATTGATTACTGATATATTAACACTTAACTACACTTAACCTACCACATGTGTAATGTTTTTCTATTTATTGCACTTATTCTTTGTTTTTCTGTTTCCCCTGTTTTATGTCTTCTCTGTTTTAATTTGGCATGTTTTGTTATTTCATTTATGTCTGCTTTTAACATATTACACTTTTAAAATTTTTTCTAATATCTTGAGAGTTTCCAATATACGTTATAAACCAAGCTTGCCCAAGCCATGGCCTGCTGACTGCATACAACCCAGGACAGTTTTGAATGAGGACCAACCCAAATGTGTAAACTTTCTTAAAACATCATGAGATATTTTCGTAATTGTTTTTAGCTCTTCGGCTATCATTGGTGTAAGTGTATTTTTTGTGTGGTCAAGACAATTATTCTTCTTCCAATGTGGGCCAGGGAAATCAAAAGGTTGGACACCCCTGTTTTAAAGTAATCTATGACCACCTTCAAATAACAACATTATTTTACCTGTAACATTGCTACCAACAGAATATTTTCAATTTTTCCCTCTCTTTTTTGTGACATTCTAATTATTCATCTTACTTATTTATATTCTAGAATTATCCAATATATTGTTATTGTTGTTGCATTTTGAGAGTTATTTTTAGATCAGTTAAGTATAAAACAAAATATTTTATTTTACCTTCACTTATTTCTTCTCTGAATTTCTTCCTTTATTTATGTAGATCTGAGTTTTTTTAGCCAAAGCACTTTTTCTCTGAGAACATCTTCATTTTTCCTTCTGGAATAATTTGGCTGAATATGGAACTCTAGTTTGATGTTTTTGTTTTCTCTTGCAATAATTTAAATATTTTGTTAATATTTTATCTTCTTTCTGCTTGCATAATTTATGATGAGAAATCTGATGTAATTTTTATTCTTTCCCTGTAAAGGTGATGCATATCTCTCTCTGTCCCCCCGGTTGTTTTCAGTATTTCCTTATACCTTTAGTTTCCTGAAATTTAGTATATGTGTAGGTTCAGTTTTTAATTTTGTTTTTTGGGTTTTTGAGGGGAGGAAATATTTATCCTCCTTAGTATTTTTCTTAGCTTCCTGGATCTGTGACTTGATGTCTGTTATCCATTTTGAAGTTTTTAGAAACCATTACTTCAAATATTTTGTCTATTCCATTCTTTCTAGCATTGCAATTATGCATGTTAAAATTTGCAATTTGTCTCAGAATTCTTGGATGCTCTGTATGGTTTATTCTTTAAATTATTATTATTATTATTATTGCTGAATTTCAGTTTGGAAACTTTCTATTCACCTGTCTTTGATTTTGTAATATTTTCCTTGGCTATACCTAGTCTACTAATAAATACATCAAAACATTTTCATTTTCATGATAGTATTATTTTCAGCATTTCTTTTGATTCTTACTTTGGATTTCTATTGCTTTGCTTAAATTACTCATCTGTTCTTGCATGTTGTCTGCTTTTTCCATTAGAGCCTTTTATATATTTCTCATAGTTGTGTTACAGCCCAACAAGTTCTTCATGCCTGCTGCACAGATAAAGCCAATACACTGAGACAGTAGTGTTGCAGTAAAGAAAGAGTTTATTGCAAGGGAGTCCAGCAGAATGATGGGAGATATTTCTCAAATTCACCTCACCAGGAACTCAGAGGTTGGGATTTTTAAGGATAATTTGTCTGGAAGGAAGCTAGGGAATGAGTGCTGCTGTTTCACTGGGGTGTGAAATAATAGAAGTGTTGAAAATGTTCTTCTGAGTCATTTTCTGGATGGGAGTCACAGGGCCAGCTGAGTAAGTTCCTTGCTATGAGTCATAAGTCTGGAGTCAGTCAGTCATCAGAATGCAAAAGTCTGAAAAATATCCCAAAGATTAATCTTAGGTTTTACGATATTGATGTTATTTACGGTAGCAATTTGGGGAGTTACAAATCTTGTGTACTCCAGCTACATGACTCCTGAGGAGTAAGATATTATAGAAAAGCAAGATAACAATGGCAGGTTATCACTTAATTATGCCTATATTTTAGTAGAATTCATCTCTCTCCCATAATCTTACCTTGATGATCTTTTATTAGTCTACAAAAGCAGTTTCAACCTCTGGAGGGAGTCAGTTTTGGGAAGGGACTATAATTATCTTTGCTTCAAAGCAAATTATTAACTATATTACTCTAATAGTTCACTTGGCCTATGTTCAGGAATGAGCAAAGGCAGTTAGCTTGTGAGGTTAGAAGCAAGGTGGAGCCAGTTATGGTAAATTTCTCACTGTTAGCTTTTTGGCAAAGGCAGTTTCAGTTATTTTAAGTTTTTCATCTGATAATTTCAACATTGATATTACATCTCTGTCTGGTTCTGATGCTTCCGTTGTCCCTTCAGGCTATGTATTTCTTGCCTTTTAGCATGCCTTCTAATTTTTTGTTGAAAGCCAGTGTATTAATCCATTTTCATGCTGCTATAAAGGTACTACCTGACTGGGTAATTCATAAAGGACAGAGGTTTAATTGACTCACAGTTCTGCATGGTTGAGGAGGCCTCAGGAAACTTACAATCACGGTGGAAGGTGAAGGGGAAGCAAGGCACATCTTACAAGGCAGCGGGAGAGAGAGAGAGAGAGAGAGCACCCACTTTCTTTTTAAACTACTTTTAAAGCAGCAGATCTGGTGAGAACTTCCTCACCATTATGAGAATAGCATGGAGGAAACTGCTCCCATGATCCAATCACCTCCCACCAAGTTCCTCCCTCGACACATTGGGATTAAAACTCAAGGTGAGATTTGAGTGGGGACACAGAGTCAAACCAGGTCAGTCAGTCATGTTTTTTTGTTGTTGTTGATTTTTTTTTTTTTTTTTTTAAGCTAAGAAGACTTCAGTGTATTGTGGGATCTGGCCAGCAGCCTGCAATGCAATGGGGCTCTCTCTTTGTTCCCAGGTGAATTGGCAGGTCGAGAAAAAATAGAGACATACAAGATAGTGAAAGCTGGGTCCAGGGGGTCACTGCCTTCCGGTCCTGCGATGCCACCAATGCACTGGATATACCAGCATTTATTATTAAGTTTAGTGAGGGTGGGGGTAGGTTAGTGAGAGATTTGTGGTCGTTTGATTATGAGGTGAGATGGTCACATGGGGATGAAGCAATTCTTTAACATTAAATCTATATGCAGAAGTACAGTATACAGAGATAAGAATTTACAATATAGTGTGTGCATCAGTAATTTCTAACAGAGCCTTAAAACAGAAACACAGTCTTTCCATAATCTACGATTAGCAAGATATTAATCAGCAGTAACAGTTGCAGCAAAAGCTGGTCACAAACAATCCATAGAAACAGGAAGTGAAGCTAAACAACTGATCAGACCAGAAATTCTCAGAAGGGAGTATGCCTTAATCCTAAAGAGGCCTAGAAGAGCCGTGGCAAGATGAGGGCGTTTATAGCCCTATCTTATCCATATGAACAGGTGCCCCTCATGCATCCTTTTATAGTCTCTCCACAAGGGTCACATTCCATTCCCAGAGCTATAAACATCTGCTTTTCTGGGATAGGAATCTTGGTGATGTGAAACCTCCCTGACTGCACGTCTGTTCATAGGCTCCCTGCAGGGGGAAGCACATCACATGCTGTTGGCTCATTCTGGCAGTCCAGCCTGGCATTGTCTTTACACAATCCTGCATGCAATTTTGTATTTACAATAATCAGGAGCATTTCATCTTTTATTCCGTATCAATAGTTTCAGGGGGTCTCCCTACATCAATGAGAGGTTTTCGTGTTATTCTTGCTAGGACTTGGAGTACAATTATTGTTTGAAGTAGCTTAGGTGCAAGAGGCTTCAAATTCCTTTAGTGTCTTTGCTTGTGTCTGTCTTCTAGACTCTGGGCTACTTTAAGTTCTCCTCCTCAGAAAAATTCTTTCTCTTGCTGCTCTTTTACCCATAGTCTATCATTTTTATGCTGGAACCTCGTTGGTGTTGTGACAGGTGTAAGGGAAGGGAGGTCTTCTTTACAGTTACAATTAAATCTCAATATTTTACTGAGTCTATTTCCCTAGGCCATGATCTTCACAATTATTTCTCTACTGAGATGGCATTTCTCCTTTTTCTTTCTCCCACTGAATAAGACAAGGAGACTAAAGCCTAGATGGTACTAAATTGGGAATAATGTCTTTCCCCATGTGAGATAAGGCTCTAGTAAATTCTTTTCCCTTATAAAGTAGTCTTTTGTTATGAAAAATTTTCTCAGTATATTTTACAAGTGTTACTATTCCCCTCCCTCTGCCAGAGTCACAGAGGGAGGGAGAAAGTTCTTAGCTCCTCGCCATAAGAATCTGATGAGGTTCCTGGAAATAAAATCCACAAGGTTCCTGGGCAACTCCTCAGACTGTTGTGCATAGGAGCTTTTATTCTCAAACTGGTCCACACGCAGCCTCCAGCAGTTCAACAAAATTACCATTTAAAAGTTTCTGCTAGTTTATGGCTTTCGTGGCTTCATTATAGGTAGGTAGATCTGAATGCTCTTGATCTACTCATCTGTCTAATTTTGGAGTACACTAAAGTGTTCAGGAAATGTTAGATTTTGGGGGCTTTTTTTTTTTCTTTTGGTAAAGATGGTGATGTGGCAACTTTCAATCTGTGATGGTTACTTTTATATGTCAACTTGACTGGGCCACTGGATACCCAGAGTGCTGGATAAACATTATTTCTGGGTGTGCCTGTGAGGGTGTTTCTGGATGAGATTAAAATTTGAATTGGTCAACCTAGTAAAACAGATGGCCCTCCCTAATCTGGGTGGGCATTACTCAAACCATTGAGAGCTGGACTGGAACCAAAAGGCAGAGGAAGGTTGAATTCATGTTCTGCCTGGCTGTTTGAGTCAGCACATCAACCTCCTTGTGCCTTCAGTGCTCCTTGTTGTCATGCCTTCAGACTTGAACTGGAATTTATATCATTGGCTTTATGGCCTTCCAGGCCAGGCAGGTGTTCAGCTTGCAGGGAGCAGATCATGGAACTTCTTAGCCTCTATAATCACATAAGCAAATTTTTTAGGATAAATCACACACACACACTCAGGTACACACACATATGCTATTGCTTCTCTAGAGAACCCTCAGTAAGACACAAGTTCTGTATAGGTGTCACAAGTCACCTATACCTAAAGTTTTAGCATACAGAAAACATATATTCTGAAAAAGGTTCACTGACAGTGACTGTGAGATAGGCCATTCCTGCTTCTACCCCTTCACCCTCAACATATGTATTCTAAATTTGTATCACATACTGGCCTTTGGTTCATTACATGGACCTCAGCCTGGAGCACAATGCCCTTCTCCCCCAGCATGTTGTTCATACATTGAAGATTTAGTTGACTTGTTATCATGCTATAAGGTCAGTTGCTTCTGGATATATGCTGAGTTTAATGGATTATTTCATTACACAACTATTTTTTTTGCATGCTCTTTAATCTTCTTCTCAGGTAATGTGCAGCAGATGAAGTCAATATATTAGGTATTTTTTAATACCTCAGATTGTCGTGCTGGTTGAAGAACTGCAGGTAGGGTAGGTAAACCCATATCTATAATGTGTGTTAACTCTAGGGAGAACAAACCTCTATCCTGTCCAGTATGGTAGGGATAGATATGTGATGTCACAGTCCGCCATCAAAAGGACTGATTTGTCTTCTCATGGGGTAGCTTCATATGCAGGGCTAAGACAGTAGAGACAATCTGGCAGAGCAGACATTTATCAGAGGCAAAAGCTAGAATAACATTGAAAGGAGATTTGGGGCCCATAAATAGTCTCTATCCCTCATACTATGACAACTAAATTTATAAACACACTCAGTGGACACTGGATACACCCCTGTTATTGATACCATCTCCTGTGGTGATTGCCCATCTTGTGAGCATTGAGACATAAAAAGCTTCAGGTTTTGTGTCCTTTCTTTTTTGTTTGTTTGTTTGTTTTTTTGTTTTGTTTTGTTTTTTGAGATGGAGTCCCGCTCACGCAGGCTGGAGTGCAATGTTGTGATCTCGGCTCACTGCAACCTCCACCTCCTGGGTTCAAGCGATTCTCCTGCCTCAGTCTCCTGAGTAGCTGGGAATACAGGCGTGTGCCACCATGACTGGCTAATTTTTGTATTTTCAGTAGAGACGGGGTTTCACCATGTTGGTCAGGCTGGTCTCAAACTCCTGACCTTGTGATCCGTCTGCCTTGGCCTCCCAAAGTGCTGGGATTACAGGTGTGAGCCACCATGCCTGGCACTTTGTGTCCTTTTAATAGACTCACCCATGTGTCTCTTCTCCAGACTTGCTTTTTCCTGACCTTTCAGTCTTCTTTCCTCTAGGCTTCTTATCCACTAGCCAAACCATTTGCCACTGTAAGCAGATCATGGATATCTGTGCTTTAGACCATTTCTCCTTTCACACATAGGTAATGCACACTTAGAAGATTTTGCTTCACCATTCCACTTTATAACTACCACTCAGTAGAACTGCGATTTAACAGCAGTCTATATCAGGGTAGCAATAACACAGATGAAGCCATCATCTGTGAATTAGGGCTGAATACTTTGCTATACCATCAGTGGGTCTCAGGGAACTCCTCTCATTGTTAAAGTCTGATTTAAGAGAAAGGAATTTGTGCAACAAAATAAGGTAATAAGGAGTTGAAACTACCTCACAATGAGAATCTGGGTCTGATTTTCAGTCTGGTTAGCCCCTTATCATGGGAGATTAATCCTTTCTTAAACCCTGCCATATAGAATCACTGGCTTTCACAGCATGACCTAGTTTGGCAGTCAGCTGTCTTGAATCCGTAGTTTTTTCCCCAAAACTTCAAAGTTGTCAATGAAAGCCAGCCTATTCTGTGGTTATTAATATTACCACTGTCACCATACCTTCTGAGCATCACCAATCCAATATACCCCAACACTTCTTATTCCAGCTACTTTATATCCCAACACTTAATTTTCCACGTATGTCTCCTAGTTTATACTTTCTCGCAGGTACAAATTTCTATGACTGCGATGCCAGGTATTATCACTAAGCCACTTATCTTTAGCAATGGGCTTCCACCTGCAACAGAACGGTAAATAACCAAATCCCCCAATCATCTTGAGGCTCTGCTTTCTCAATCAAATTCTAGTACCAACTGAATTAGCCTGTTTTCTCAGAAAGCACAAAAGTGTATATGCTACTAATATATTGTGGAATGAAATACAGGGAAGTAGAAATGACAGAAAAGATGAGTGAGACAGAGAATGACGAAGAGAAAATATAAGGTATGATATTGAGCTGAGCACTCTTTGACAGCAAGAATAACTAATTGCTAAATTTTGTGGGATAGTCCTAGAAGAGACCTTATGGACTTTTGCATCTCAGGACAGTCAGTATGGTGGGAAGAGATGAGGAAAATGTTTATTTGCTGTTCTTGACTTCCACTGGTCGAAGTCTTGTCCTGATCTTCAGCAGTAATTCTTAAGTTAAAAAGATTATTAGGTTAATATTTTTTATAATGTACATGATATAACCGTTTCCCAGCTAATAAAAAATTTGTAGAATATGGTAGAGTTGCTGACATGTTTTTGTTACTTTGAAAAATTAATACAATTGAAAGAAACATCCATTGTAAAAAATGTAATAAATATGCAAAATAAATTTGCAATTGATCTGTCATAATTACTACCAATGTAGGTACAACTTTGTACAAAATAAGTAAAATTGGGGGAAGACAACTATCTACAAATTAACAGATAATTTTAGTATCCCATATGAGTACAAATGAAGCGTATGCTTCATTAATATTATTTTGACAGTTTCTATCATTAAGCACCATAATATTCTTTTCCAAAAGAAAACTAATTAAAACTATTTAATGAATCATATGCAACAATGTAATTTAACAGGATTACAACTATTCAACATAGAAATTCAAGCAGCTACCAAAAGAGAAATGACAAAATGTATTCTAATTACAATAGTGCAAATCACCACAAACGTTATTCTAAGCTTGTTTTTAGCTTAATAATATGTGTTGGCAGAATATTATCTTTATTAGTTAGTTGTTTGTCTTTAGACTAAGCTTCAAGTTTCTTGATAGATAAAATATTGCTTGTTAAAATAACTTTACTTAGCTTTTAGTGGTTATGTCATTTATTCATGTATGAAAAAACAAAGTCTTAATTTTTTCCAAGGTTAACTATAGGAACAGTGTTGTACAGCATATTTCTAGAAATTATCTTGCATAGTTGAAATGTTATACCTGTTGGCCAGTCATTCTCCATTACCTTTTCCTTCAGCCTCTGAAAACCACCAATCTACTCTCTGTTTCTGAGTTTGACTATTTTAGATACCTCATATAAGTGGAATTATGTAGTATTTGCTCTTGTGTTTATTTCACTTAGCATAATGTCTTCCAGGTTCACTCATGTTGTTGCAAATGTCAGGATTTCCTCCTTTTTTAAGGCTGAATAATATTTCATTGTATGTACACACCACATTTTCTTTATTAATTCATCTATTAATGGACAATTAGGTTGTTTCCAAATCTTGGCTATTGTGAATAATCCTGCAATGAGCATAGGAGTGCAGATAACTCTTAAAGATACTGATTTCAATGATTTTGGATATATACACAGACGTGGGCTTGTTGGGTCATCAGGTAGTTCTGTTTTTAAATTTTTTGAGGAAGGTTCATACCATTTTCCATAATGGCTGCACCAATTTACATTTCCATCAACAGTATACAAATGTTCTCTTTTTTTTTTTTCTCATTTTCACTAACACTTGTTTTATTTCCTCTCTCAACTCTCTGTCTCTCTCTCTCTCTCTCTCCTTAAAAATAGTCATTCCAAGAGGTGGAGATGATATTGGATTTGTATTTCCATGATAATTAGCAATGTTGAGCATTTTCTTCATATAGTTGTTGGGCATTTGTATGTCTTCTTTAGAAGAGAAAAATGACTAATTAGATTCTTTGCCCATTTTTAGTTGGATTGTTTGGTTTTGTCTGTCTTCGAGTAGTATGAGTTCCTTACATATTTTGAATATTAATCTTTTATCAGATATCTGGTTTGCCAATATTTTCTCCTATTCTGTTCATTGTCTCTTCACTGTATTGATTGTTTTCTTTGCTGTGCAGAAGCATTTTAGTTTGCTATAGTCCCATTTATGTAATATTGCTTTTGTTCATTGTGCTTTTGGTGTCATATTTAATGAATTATTAACAAGCCCAATGCCATAAAGACTTTTCCCCTGTTTCTTCTAGGAGTTTTATAGTTTCAGGTCTTCTGTTAAAATCTTCAACCCATTTTAAATTGACTTTTCTCTGTGGTGTAAGATGAAGTTGCAATTTCATTCTCTTACATGTGGAAATCTAATTTTCTCAACCATACTTGTTGAAGAGAGTGTCATTTTCTTATTGTGTATTCCAGCACCCTTGTCAAATACCTTAACCATCTATGTTTGAGTTTATTTTGGGGATCCCTATTCTGTTTCATGGTCTATATGTCTGTTTTAATGTTAGTCCCATACTGTTTTGTTTGTTTTTGTTTTTGTTTGTTTTTTGAGATGGAGTTTAGCTCTTGTAACCCAGGCCAGAGTGCAATGGCATGATCTTGGCTCACCACAACCTCCACCTCCTGGGTTCAAGCGACTCTCCTGCCTTAGCCTCTTGAGTAGCTGGGAGTACAGGCAGGCACCACCAAGCCTGGATTTTGTATTTTTGGTAGAGACAGGATTTCTCCATGTTGGTCAGACTGGTCTTGAACTCCTGACTTAAGGTGATCCTCCCGCCTCAGCCTCCCAAAGTGCTAGGATTACAGGCATGAGCCATTGCACCCAGCCATACTGTTTTAATTACGATAGCTTTGTAATATCTTTGAAAACAATAACTATTATGTCTCCAGCTTTCTTCTTTTTCAAAATTTCATTGTCTATTTAGAGCCTTTTGTGGTTCCATATACATTTTAACATTTTTTTCTATTTCTTAAAAAAAAGAAACTACCATTGAGTTGTTGATAGGCCTTACCTATAGTCTGTAGATATCTTTAAGTAGGATGGACATTTTAACACCAGTATGTGTTCCAATCTATGAGCATAAAATATTTTCACTTATTTGTGTTTTAATTTATTTATTTGACAATTTGTAGTTTTTAATAAATGAGTCTTTTACTTCCTTTGTTGAGTTTATTCCCAAGTATGTTATTATTTTTGATGCTATTACAGATGGTATTATTTTAAAATTAGTTTTGGATAGTTTCTTTTAGAGTATAGAAATACAATTCCTTTTATGGTTAATATTTTATCATGTAATTTTACTGTATTCATTTTTAGATCTATTTTACACATAGTCTTTGGGATCTTCTACATATAAGATTGTATCATCTGTAAACAAAGATAATTTTACTTCTTCCATCCTAATTTGCATGCCTTTTTAAAATGACTAATTCCTCTGGCTAGGACTTCAATACTATATTAAAAGTGGCAAGAATGGGGTTCTTACTTTGTTGTAATTCTTAGAGCAAAAGCTCTCTGTCTCTCTTTTTTAAACCATACAGCATGATATTAGCTATGGCTTTTCATAGATGGCCATTATGATGTTGAGATATATTCTTTATATATCTAGTTTGCTGAAAGGTTTTTCGTTGTGTTGTGTTTTTTTCTTCTATATTAAATTATAAAAGAGTGTTGAATTATATCAAATGTTTTTTCTGCATCTATTGAGATAACAATGTAATATTTATTCTTCAGTTTATTTGTGTGGTGTATCACATTAGTTGATTTTTGCATATTGAAACTTGCATCCTAAAAATAAATCCCACTTGCTCATGGTGTATGATCCTTTTAAATATGTTGTTAGATGCTAGTATTTTGTTGAAGATTTTTGCACCTATATTTATCAAGTTTATTTCCCTGTAGTATTTTTTTCTTGTAGTGCTTTTGTCTGGCTTGGTTTTAGGGTAATTCTGACCTCATAAAATGAGCTCAGAAGTATTTCCTCTTCTCGATTTTTGAAGCATTTAGAAAGAATTGGTCCTAAGTTTTCTTTAAATGTTTGTTATAATTCATCAGTGAAGCCATTTGAGCCAGGGCTTTTCTTCATTGGGAGGTTTTCTTAATTACTGTTTCAAACTACTTATTTCTTATTGGTTTATTCAGGTTTCTATTTCTTCATGATTCAGTCTTGATAGGTTGTATATTTTTATGAATTTTAAAATTTCTTCTAGGTTATCCAATTTGTTGGTATATGATAATTCATAACAGTCTCTTGTAATCCCTTTTATTTCATGGCACCAGTTGTAATGTCTTTGTCATTTATGATTTTATTTGAGTTTTATCTTAGTCTGTCTTGTGTTGCTATAATAGCCTACCAGAGACTGGATAATTTATAAAGAAAATGAATTTATTTCATACAGTTCTGTAGCTGAGAAATCCAAGGTTGAAGGGCTTGAACCTAGTGAGGGCCTTCTTGCTGCATTGTGCTGTGGTAGAAAACAGAAAGATAAGAGAGCACACAAGAGAGCAAGAGGGATGGAGTCAAATTCATCCTGTGTAAGGGTACCACTCCTGCAATAACTAACCCACTCCCATCATAACACCACTAATCCACTCATGAGGGTAAGGTCCTCATGGCCTAATCACCTCTTCAAGATCTTACCTCTTGACATGGTTTGGTTGTGTCCCCACCCAACTCTCATCTTGAACTGTAACTCTCACAAGTCTGACATGTCATGGAAAGGACCAAGTGGGAGCTAATTGAATTGTGGGGGGGTGGGTGTTTCTGGTGCTTTCATCGTGATAGTGAATAAGTCTCACAAGATCTGATGGTTTTATAAAGAGATGTTTCCCTGTACAAGCTCTCTCACTTTGCCTGCTGCCATCCATGTAATAAGTGACTTGCTCCTCCTTGCCTTCTGCCATGATTGTGAGGCCCTGCAGCCACATGGAACTGCAAATCCATTAAACCTCTCTTTCTTTTGTAAATCGTACATTCTTGAGTATGTCTTTATTAGAAGTGTGAAAATGGACTAATACACCTGTCAATACTGTTGCATTGGTGATTCAGTTTCCAACACATGCACCCTCAGAGACACATTTATATAATAGCCAGTCTACTCTCTTATTTTTAATCTAGTTAAGAGTATATCAATTCTGTTGACTGTTTCAGAAAACCAACTCTTAATTTTGTTGATTTATTTTGTCTGTTTTCTATATTGTATTTTGTTTATTTTTGCTCCAATTACTATTATTTTCTTCTTTCTACTTTGGCCTTAGTTTATTCTTCTTTTTCTAGTTACTTGAAGTATAAAATCAGGTTGCTCATTTAAAATCTTCCTTTTCATAATAAAGGTGTTTATTGCTATAAACTTTCTGCTTACTACTGTTTTGCTGCATGACATAAGTTTTGGTATGCCATGTTTTGTTTTGTTTGTCTTGCATAATTTCCTAATTTCCATTTTTATTTTTTTATTTGACTCACTGGGTATTTAATAGTGTTTTTAAATTTGCATATGTTGTAAATGTTCCTGTTTTCCTTCTGTTCTTAATTTCTAGTTTCATTCATTTTGGCAAGAAAAGATATTTAATATAATTTCAATCTTTTTCAAATTGTTGAAACTTGTTTTGTGACCTAACCTGTGATCTATCCTGAAGAATGTTTCATGTACACTTGTGAAAAATTTTTATTCCAGTGCTGTTGGGTGGGATGTTCTCTGTATCTCTGTCGGTTCCCTTTGGTCTATAGTGTTGTTCAAGTCTGATGTTTCCTTATTAATTTTTTGTCAGAATTTTCTGCCCTTTGTTGAAATCTATTACTACTATCATATTGCTAGCTATTTCTCCCTTCAGACCTGCCAATGTTTGCTTTACATATGTAGGTGCTCTAATGTTGGGAACATATATATTTATAATTTTCATATTTTCCTGATGAATTGTACCTTCTTCATTACATAATGACGTTCTTTCTCTCTTGTGAAAGCTTTTGACTTAAAGTCCACTCTTTCTAATATAAATATAGTGACTCCTAATCTCTTTTTGTTATCATTTGCATGGATTTTCTTTCCACCCCTTCAATTTTAACCTATGTGGATCTTTTATTCTAAAGTAAATTTTTTGAAGATAGCAAATAGATCTTGGTTTTTAAATTCATTCTACTAGTCGAAGTGTTTTTGTTTGGGAAATCTACTCCATGTACATTTAAAGTAATTATTGATAGGTAATGACTTACTATTTCCATTTTGTTAATTGTTTTCAGTTTTGTAGTTCTTTTGTCCCTGTTTTTTCTCCCCTTCTCTCTTCCTTTGTGATTTGTTGAATTTTTGTAGTGATACTTCTTAATTCTTTTCTCTTTTCTATTGTGTACTTACTATAGGTGTTTTCCTTGTGGTTACCAAGAGGCTTATATCTTTTATATTGTGTATTCCTTATCAAGTTTTTGTATTTCTAATTATTATAATACTTTTTTCTTTTAATTTTTATGCTAGCAATAAAGATGATTTACACACTGCCATTACATTATTATAGTGCTCTATATTTATCTATATATTTACCTTTACTAGTGAGTTTTATGTTTTCATATGCTTTTGTGTTGTTTAGTATCCTTCCATTTCAACTTAAAGATCTCCCTTTAGCATTTCTTGTAGTCAGGTTTTTCGTTTGTTCAGGCTGATATAACAAAATACCATAAGCTGGGTGGCTAATAAAGAGGAATATTTTTCTCATAGTTCTGGAGGCTGGAAGATTCAAGATTAAGTTGCTGGCAGATTCAGTTTCTGGTGAGTGTCTTTTTTCTGGTTCATATGTGACACTCTCTTGCTGTGTCCTCACATGACAGAAGGGACAAGGCAGCTGTTTGAGACCTTTTTTATGTGGGCACTAATCTCATCATGAGGGCTCTGTCTTCATTACCTACACACTTCCCAAAGTTCCCACCTCCTAATACCTTCACATAGGTGATAAGATTCAGACATATGAATGAATTAGGGAGTGGGCACAAACATTTAGACCATAGTAGCAGGTCTAGTGGTGGTGAACTACCTCAGCTTTTGTTTGCCTGGGTAAGTCTTTCTCTCTCTTTTATTTATGAAGGACAACATTTTCAGGTATAGTATTTATGGCTGTTAATTTTTCTTTTAGCACTTTGAATGTATCATTTCACTTCCTTCTTTTGTAACTATATATATTGTTGAGTGCTGAGAAACCCACTCATAGTCTTATGGAGACTCCTTTGTACATAGTAAGTCACTTTTGTCTTGTTTTAAAACTCTTTGGTTTTGACAATTTGATTTTAATGTGTTACGGTGTAAACTTCCTAGATTTCTTTCTTTTGAGGTCTTTTAAGCTTTATGGAAATGAATGTCTATTTTTTTCCAGATTTGGGAAGTTTTTAACCATTATTTCTTCATATAAGCTTTCTTTCACTTTTCCTTTTTCCCTCTAAGGCATCTCTAATTTGTATAACTGATGGTGTCTCACAATTCTCTTAAACTTTCTTCAGTATATCTTTCCTTTTCTTTTTCCTCCTCTGATGGTATTTTCAGTCTTCAAGTTCACTGATTCTTTTTTCTGCTTAATCAAGTTTGCTGTTAAATTCCTCCAGTGATATTTTAGTTTAATTATATTCTTCAACTCCAAAATTCCTGTTTGGTTCTTCTTTATTGTTTCTATTTCTTTGTTAGTATTCTTGTTTTTTGGTTCATGTATTATTGTCTTGATTTTATTTACTTGTCTTTCTGTGTTCTCTCACGATTCACTGAGTTTCTTTAAGACTGTTTTAAAAAATTATTTGTCAGAAAATTCATGTTCTTCATTTCTTTTGAGCCATTTAATGAAAATACATTTTTTTCTTTTGATTGTATTTTGATTTTCTCATTTTTCTTGGTCCTTATAGCCTTGTTTTGGTAACTGAGCCTTTGCAGAAATAGCCTCCTTTCTAGTCTTTAAGAACTAATTTTGACTGGGAAAGACCTTCATCTGCCAACATGGTTACACATGCTGGGCCTTTATTCCTAGCCGCCCCAGGCATTCAGTCCCCTCCTCCTCATCTGCACAAGAGTCTGTAATGTTACGCTTTCTTTAGGATCTGGCTATGTTTGTTCCATCAGCTCTCCATGTCAGGTGAGATAAAAACCAGCCCTTTGGCAATGCACTGAAACTCCTGGGATACTGGGAGCATACTCCACCTATCACCTCCCTGCTGGAAAAGAAGCCTCCGTTATGCACCTTTGTCCTATCTTACAGAGCCATACTGGCTGCAGCTATCCCAGGCATCCAGACTCTGCTGGTTTCTTCAGTTCTCTGTATGAGTCAGGGCAGAAGCCAGCCTCTCATGGAGTACAGTGAAAGGCCATGGACATTGGACATTTGTCCTACTTCCTCTTCCCCTGTACCCTAGAGAAGCTGCAATTTCTCTTGGGGATGGGCTGTCAAAACTTGGGGAAAGAATTGATGCAAGCAAAGTGAAACTTCTCTTCTTGCCTTTATCAGTGCAGTTTATCAACATTTTATAGTCATCTGGGGTGTTATAACTTTTTAACTGGAGGCTGCACATCTCATAAATATTTTGTTGCTAATATTGTAGCTAAATCTGTCTTTTTGTGGGGAAAAGATTGCTGGGACATTTCATTATACCATATGACTAATATGGCTCTGAGATTGTTTATTCTAATTTCAGTTTTCTATAGAGTTTTAATCATGCTCAAAATGATTTGGAGATATTCTTTTACCTTCAAAACAATGACTCTTTTCCCCCTTAATCATTCTTAGTGTATAAAAAAGGATTTTTTATAGACTATACAATATGTACACTGGTTTCTTTCAAATTGAAAAGTAGTATGATATACTAGAAAACTGTCTCTAATGTTATAATACATCTTCTTAAACACTCACTTACAACACACTGTGTACTGAGCAGTTTCCTACTTAACATCGCTAGTAGTATCCTATTCCATTGTCGTAAAAATTTGTAATGGGAGTACTGTTATCTCAATTTGGAAATTGAAGTTTCCTGAAGACAGATACACAGATTTGATATCCCATCTATACATTTTTAACTTTTTAAATAGATAAGGACATGTTTTATAAAATGTTATAATCAGGGCAAGTATCTCAACATCTTATGATTAAAAATCGGTTTCTGTCATGTGTGACATAAGCAGTAAAGCCTGGCTATACACATGACAGCATTTCACCCTGACTTAGAGAGACTTCCCTAGAATCAGAGCTTGAAATTGGGGTTGTTACACGATGATTTACCAAAAGAATGCTTTTTAGGAATAACCTATAAAACAAGTGAAGAAAGCACGATAAAACAAGGGAGAAACTAAGCATGGATGTGGGATTAGGTTGTGCTTACCCTCAGCAAGATTCATGGGAGCTCTGGAGCCTAAGGAACAACATACTGTTGTCCTGCCTTGTGACAACGAGGCTAGACATTTATTCTCTTCTTTTGATCACTCTCAGATATCTTGGGGCAGGGAAATTCATAAATTAAGGCAGTTACTCGAAGAAGAGTGTAACTCTTTGCCTTTGTTATCCAACACAATAGTTAGGGATGCAATTCCCGCAGCGGAACGGAACCACTCTGCCCATCCCTAACTATTGTGGATGGTCACCAAAAGTGCTCAATATTAACTCGAACAACAAAGTATTAGCAGGTTGCAGAAAGCTCACGGAAGCACTACTGAAGAGTGAAAGATGACAATTTGTCAACAGGACTGCTAGATTATGGATTAAGCAGTAGGTAAACCTGTCTATAGAATTCCACATTCAGAACATAGGAAGACCACAATAACAGAAACCAATTGCAAATTAAAATAGTGTACTTTTCAATTAACAAAGTTTAGTCACATTTATTTCGAAAAAATACCATAAACCTATCATAGTTGAGGAGAGTTGAAAGAGGGGAAGACTGTGAACTCTTGTCTATAAAAATGTAGACAAGCCAGATAGAATGGAAAACTTGGTTGGCTTGCTTGCTGCTCCTTGTGCTGCTTTCTGCATTTCATTGAGAGACTATCACCTCTTAGAATCAGTTATGTGTTATATTCTCCCATAGCAATTCTTTTGTTCAATTTATCTGTTACTAAATTGTTTTATTTCTTACTAAATAATCAGTTGTATGTTAAATTACTCCCATGCTAATTATTTTGTTTATTTATATTTCTACACCTTTCTGCTAATTGCAATGGAGCAGTTCAACTGTTTATGGGCAATGCCTTTCAGTGTTCTTTCAGGAAAACATAAACCACTGTGTTTAGAGAAAATTTAAATAAGAAATTGGTTAGGAATCGAGGGTAAGATGGCCGACTGGAGGCAGACAAGTGGAACAGTTCCCACTGAGGGACTGAAATGACTGGTGTGCCTTTATTTATTTATTTATTTTGAGATGGAGTTTCACTTTTGTTGCCCAGGCCAGAGTACAATGGCATGAACTCGGTTCACTGCAACCTCCACCTCCTGGGTTCCAGTGATTCTCTTGCCTCAGTCTCCCCAGTAACTGGGATTATAGGTGCCCGCCATCACACCCGGCTGATTTTTGTATTTTTAGTAGAGACGGGGTTTCACCATGTTGGCCAGCTGGCCTTGAACTCCTGACCTCAGGTGATCCACCTGTCTCAGCCTCCCAGTGTTGAGATTATAGGCATGAGCCACCATGCCCCGCCTGGTGTGCTTTTAAAAGACCTTCAGAGGGACGGTGCCAAGAGTGGATGGAGAGAAGACACAGAAGCCGGGCTGAAGCAGGAAAAATCTGGGAATCCAGCACAGGCTACCAGGGCACGAAGACTCATTTCTGAACCACAAGAGTTTTAGGGCAATGGGTGAGTTGAACTGGCAAGAAGCAACCCGCACTTGCCTTGGGCCTCTGGAATCCTGGAAGGAGGAGACCCCTCAACCACCAGGGCTGCTTGAGTTGGCAGGGATAGCTGCTTAGAAAAGTGGTGGGACAGCAAGCTAGCTGATGCGGAGCCCAGAAGATTTGGTGCAGGAGCATCTGTAGTGGAGCAGGGTTAGGGATGGGCATCCCTCTAGGTTCCTCTTGCTACCATAAGAGACTTTAGTTCTAAGGGAACTGTTTGACCTGATCCCTGCAAGGTGGTCTTGCACATCAGGCAGGCTGATCCCTCCTGAGCCCTCCTTAGTCTGCTGTCCTCTCCTGGGTCCCGGCCTGGCTAGGCCTGCTTACAGAGCAGTCTCGGGTGCCCTGGGGACCCACACCATAGCTTCTGCACTGGTCTGGTGGAGAGCTCTTGCAAAGCGGTCCCTGTGGCCGCACATCAGCCCACACACTTCTTCCCCTCGAGCCCACAGAAGGCCCCCACATCACTTGGCTGGCTCATGTCTGCATGGGTGGGTTTTGAGTTACTTGCCCAGCTAGCATGCAGGAGTGCAATATCACCCACATCCCCACCATTGCAGATGGATCCCTGGGGGGCACACAGCCAGCGAGCCCTGCCTCAACCCGTGCCCCGCCCTTGCACTAATGTTAAGCAGAGCACAGGGGATCCTCCCACACTATGAACCATCACTCCTGTTTGTGAAACATAAAGAAGGCATGTGGACCAGCCCCAGCCAGCACCCCACCCCAAGCCAACATTACCTCCAGTGCAACGGTGCACACAGTCTCCAGCAGAGGTACCCGACTTCCTCCGAAGCTGCCTTGCCTCCACCACTGTGGTGAATACCCACAGGGAGGCAGGCACCCCTGCATCTGCTATCACTCTAGGGCAGATGCCACACTTTGCACCCCCATTCCCCACCAAACCCCAGCATTGTGGACTCCACATTTCAAGGAGTCAGAGAACAAAGTCAGAACCTGATACAGGTACCCCAGAGCTTAGAGCACACAGTCCAGGAATTGGAAACTGAGCATTGGCCCCCTAAAATCTCCCAGAAAGGGAGCACGTTGACTGAATCCACCATATACCACAATCAAACCCTCAAGGTCATAAAAGAGGATAAAAGAAAAAAAAAATCCAAAGGTCAGCAACCTCAAAGAATAAAGTTAGATAAACCCACAAATCAGCCATTAAAAAGAACGAGAGCAAATCCTTTGAAGGAACATGGATGGAGCTGGAGGCCATTATCTTTAGCAAACTAAAGCAGAAACAGAAAACCAAACACCATATGTTCTCACTTGTAAGTGGGAGCTAAATGATGAGAACACATGGACACATACAGGGGAACAACACACACTGGGGCCTATTGGAGGATGGAAGCTGGGAGGAGGGAGAGAATTAGGAAAAATAATTAATGAGTACTAGGCTTAATACCTGGGTGATGAAATAATCTGTACAACAAACCCCCATGACACAAGTTTGCCTGTGTAATAAACCTGCACATATACTCCTGAATAAAATAAAATTTAAAAACAACAACAAAAAAAACCTGGTTAAAACGGTGATGGGATAGCTGAGAAACTAAAGAACAGACTGCAAGGAATATGATAAAGTATTAACAGCAAGAAGTTCCTATCTACCTCTGACTGAAGGAACAAAGAAAAGTGTGGCTTACGAGATGGCAGATTCTATCATTGTGGCAGGGAATGGATACCACAGAGGGAGAAGCTGAAGGTACAGAGCTACCAAAGGGGATTCCACTTGTGGAAACACCATCTGAGACAGCATAAAAGAGAAATAATTATGTAAGTGTCTTCAAAAATACAGTTTAATGCCCACGAATATGGCAGAATGTTGTTAGTTGCCTAAATTATGTAAGAATTATAATATGAATGCTACCTGTGGCAGAAGGTAATGTGGTAATATTAACTATCTCCTCGCTTTTTTGCTTTGTTTTGTTTTGCAATAGTGATCTTCCTTTTGTTTTGGAGTCAACCTTTATTGCCTCAGAGGACATTCATTAGCAAAAAGATGAATACAGTAGAAACTGTAGAAAGTAATTACATCAACCAAGTTTCCAAAACCTTTAAAAAATTTGACCAGCATCAAAATATTGAAAACCTATTATTTGAGAAAGAATAGGGATTTTGAGCTTCAAAACTTGTCTGTAACTATCAAGACCCCAAATCCCAAAGATTTTTCATATAAACTTATTTATAAAGATTTTTTGAAGATAATTCCGAGTTCACATATTTAACTCAGCTTCTCAAATACTGCCCTCAACCCACCTACACACACACACACACACACATGTATACACATATCTCAACAAGATAGGTAAAAATCCCTTGTAGAAAATGGAAGGAGCTTCCAGAAATGGCACCAGAGTAGACATGTAAAATCTCCTGCAGACAACAATGAGAAAACATTGCTGAAAGATGAGCAATTAACTAAAAATGTTAAAAGTAAGAAAAGAATGTGGAGGCACGGTCACTTGAAAAACTGCCACTGTAATGAATAAGAATAATAAAGTTGTATAATTCTCACTTAAGGGTATTCCACAGTCCCTGTGACTATGATTGTGAAAAACCACACCACGATGAGCTTGGCATGGCGGAGGATAGGTTCAAGCCTGGGCAAAAAATTATAAAGTTAATAGAAAGTCTTAGAAATAACATGATCACAGAAGTTGTGAAGTCCAAATTGTGGATATAAGCTCTACTCAAATCCCCATCTGGCTGCAAAAATATGCAAGCACAGGAAAACCCCAGGAGACCAAATGGAAAAGCAGGAAGAGACAACAGAGATATCTATATTTAAGATACAGATTTTTGGCTGGGCGCGATGGCTCATGCCTGTAATCCCAGCACTTTGGGAGGCCGAGGCGGGCAGATCACGAAGTCAGGAGATCAAGACCATACTGGCTAACATGGTGAAACACCGCCTCTACTACAAATACAAATACGGGCGTGGTGGTGGGTGCCTGTAGTCCCAGCTATTCAGGAGGCTGAGGAATGAGAATGGAGTGAATCTGGGAGGCAGACCTTGCAGTGAGCAGAGATAGTGCCACTGCACTCCAGCCTGGGTGACAGAGTGAGACTCTATCTAAAAAAATAAATAAAAAATAATACATAAATACATGAATACATACATACATACATACATAAAATACAGATTTTTGATTTTACTTGTTTCTTAACTGAGTAACTTCACAAATCCATGCACAATAAGTGTGAAGGAGACTGTGTTTACTGGGATAAAATAGGCAGCAGCTAGAAGCTGTAAGAATTAAGTGTAGAAAATAGTGTTGTATTTTGCAGGGAAAACAGACCTTGAAATTTGAGTATAGGCAAGTTAATTGGTTACCAGAACAATGAAGCAATAATCCTCAGATAATCTAAGTACAGAATAATCCAGTGTCACTAAAATGTACTATCTACAATGTCCAATTTTCAACTAAATATTACTAGACATGTACACGAACAGGAAAATGTAACTTATACATGGGAAAATAAATGGCAGTCAATAGAAACTGATACTGAATAAAAACAATTTTTTTTTTTTTTTTTCTTTTAGACGGAGTCTCGCTCTGTCGCCAGTAGCTGGGACTACACAGGCGCCCGCCACCTCGCCCGGCTAGTTTTTTTGTATTTTTTCAGTAGAGACAGGGTTTCACCGTGTTAGCCAGGATGGTCTCGATCTCCTGACCTCGTGATCCGCCCGTCTCGGCCTCCCAAAGTGCTGGGATTACAGGCTTGAGCCACCGCGCCCGGCCAAAAACAAATTTAATAAGAATTTATTACTCAAAGTCTTCAAATCAACCATTATAAATATGTCCAAATAATTAGAAGAAAAGTGATTTTAATGAGTTTATATATAAGGAATCTCAACAGAAAATAAATGAAATTAAAATAAATGGAAATTCTAAATGCAAAAAGGATAACTATGTAAAATTAACTAGAAATGCTAACAGATTGGATAAGGCAGAATAAAAAACCAGGAAACTGGGAGATAAATCGATAGAAATAATCTTCCCTAAAAAAATAGCAATAAAGAAAAAAGACTGCCAACAACAACACAAACAAAACCACCACCACCAAGAAGACTCGGGAACACATGGAAAAATATCAAGTGGTCCAATCTAAGTACACCTGGATTCCTAGAACATTGAAGGTGAGAGGGGGTACATAAAAATATTTTGAAGAAGTGATGGCCCCAAATCCCCTAATTTGGTTAAAAAATGACTTCACAGTTCAATAGCTTAACAGACACCATGTAAGATTAACACACAACACAAAGAAATTTACTTCTAGGCCATGTCAAACCGCTAAAATCCAAAAATAAAGAAACAGTGTTAAAAGAACTAAAAAAAATTACAATGACATGTTTGGGAACAATTATGTAATTAGTGGCTGATTGTCTATTTTTATTTTATTTATTTATTTATATGTATTTAACTTGCATTTTAGGTTCAGGGTACATGTGTAGGCTTGATATATAGATAAACTCATGTCATGGGGGGTAGTTGTACAAATTATTTTGCCCAGGTACTAAGCCTAGTACCCAATAGTTATTTTTCCTGATCCTTTCCTTCCTTCCGGCATCCACTTCAGGTAGGCCCCAGTGTCTGCTGTTCCCCTCTTCGTGTCCATGTGTTCTCATAATTCAGTTCACACTCAAAAGTGAGAAAATGAGGTATTTGGTTTTCTGTTCCTGCATTAGTTTGCTAAAGATAATGGCCTCCAGCTTCATCCATGTTCCTGCAAAGAACATGATCTAATTCTTTTTTTATAGCTGCATAGTATTCCATGGTGTATCTGTACCACATTTTCTTTATTCAGTCTGAGTGGCTGAATTTTCATTGGGAAAAAGTTGAGGCCCAGAGACTTACAAATGATATATCCAAAGTGCTGGAAAGAAAATAAAAAGAAAATCTTAAAACTAAATTTTTTAAATCTATATTTAGTAAATTGTTCAGAAATGAGGGCAACATAAATACATTTTATATAAACAGAAAACTAAAATGAAATATTGTCAGAATATCTGTATTACAAATCATTCTATATAAAAGTTTTTCAGGCTAAAGAGAAATGACACCAGATTGCAAAAATATTTAGAAGATAACATTTTTTAAAAGGCAGAACTTTAACAGGCATTTTTAAACATATATGTGGATGTCCAATAACCACATTAAAAGATGTTCAACATATTTTACTCATGAAGGAAATGTAACTGAAATGTACAATAAGGTACCTGTACACATTCTGACAATGACTAGATAGGACTGAGAAGAGCCCACAGAGTCTTTGTACTCCAGCACTGTTAGAAAAGCGGCTTGGAGTTAATGAGCCCCTCACACACGGATACAAATGGGCTGAAGGAGAGGACAAGAGCGATGCTGAGCAAAGCTGGCAGTTGAGGCCACAGTGGGACTGTGGACACTAACCATGTGTGAGATTGAGGATAGAGGCCCTTACCTCAAAGAAGAAATGAGAGAAGCAGACCTCAGTGTGTTCCGGCCAGGGCCTGGGCATCACTGAGGTCCTGAAAGGCCCTTCACCAACAATGTGGTGGTGAACCCTGAATTTCTTGAGTTCAAATCCCGAAGTGATTAGTTTATCTGTAGAGGACTATATTAATTTGTGGGCCATTTTGCAGTGTAGGGGTAAAACATAGCACTTGATTTTTGGAATTGGTATGGTTTGACTTTGTATCCCCACCCAAATTTCAAATTGAATTATAATCACCATAATCCTTACATGTCAAGGGAGAGACCAGGTGGAGGTAACTGGATCGTGGGGGTGGTTATTCCCTTGCTGTTCTCATGAAGTGAGTGAGTTCTCACGAGATCTGATGGTTTTATATGTGCTTGGCCAAGTTCCTCTTTCAGTCATTCTCTCTCCTGCCGCTTTGTGAAGAAGATGCCTGCCTTTCCTTTGCCTTCTGCCATAATTGTAAGTTACCTGATGTCTCACTAGCCATAAGAAGCTGTGAGTCAATTAAACCTCTTTCCTTTATAAATTTTCCAGTCTTGGGAAGTTCTTTATGGCAGCGTAAGAATGGACTAATATAGAATAGAAAAATAAAGTAACATATATAAATATATGTAAGATCTGTGACGTGAAATTAATAACAGTTTGTACCCCATATTTGTAGAAAGTTAGCCAAGAAATTCAGGAAAGATATTAAAAAATCATGTACCTTCAACAGATGAATGAATTATATGACACCAAGTTAATGCACATAAACTATGTTAGGTTAGTTTTTACAAATAATAAGTCAAACAGATTTGAGTAAATGACAATGCAACCTACGTGTGGTCAGAATAATGATACATGATTAGTGCTATTTTGATTTTATAAATAAAGGCATTGCAGACACAAAACTAGTCAGGAAACATGATAAGCTTAAGGAAGGTGGTAAGTTTTCTTTGTTTGTTTGTTTGTTTGTTTGTTTGTTTGAGACGGAGTTTTGCTCTTATTGCCCAGGCTGGAGTGCAATGGCGAGATCTCGGCTCACTGCAACCTCTGCCTCCCAGGTTCAAGCAATTCTCCTGCCTCAGCCTCCCGAGTAGCTGGGATTACAGGCACCGGCCACCATGCCCAGCTATTTTGTGTATGTGTGTGTGTATCTTTAGTAGAGACAGGGTTTTGCCATGTTGACCAGGCTGGTTATGAACTCCTGATCTCAGGTGATGCACTCACCTTGGCCTCCCAAAGTACTGAAATTACAGGAGGAAAGTTGTATTTTATTACACATAAAATAGAAGTAGGTTTTATCATCAAGAAAGGATAAATGTATTATTTTGTTCATATAAAAATGTGAATATATCTTCTGTATACCTAGGATTGAAAAATGTAAGTAAAAGAATATAAGTGTGTTCTTACTAAAGCGACAGTTGTAAGGTGAGCAAAAGAAATAGAATGAGGAGTAGCTCATCCAGAACTAGAGAATTAATGACATTCCAGTTTTCTGAAATAAAGTGTTGTGATTTTTTTCCCCAACTAGGCAAGGATAATATTGATGAAGCCTAATCCATTCTTGCTCTTCTTACCTGTCTTCTAATAGTTTTGAAGGCTAATTATGATTTTCCTTTCAGCCACTTCCAAAACAGTATTTTCAGAAAAATCCTCATTCAGGTTATGCTTTCATGTAGCCATCAGGCATTAATTATCACACAGAAGACTGATTTGGAAAATGGCTGCATAGAGGCAAAAGAGAAGAAATTCACTCAGTTGAATAAAGACTTTCAGGGGAAGCTGGAGAGTAGTGGCACTGTGAAATACCTTCCTGAGAAACAGTTCCCTGTCAAATAAAAAGAAAATTAGTTTTTTTTGCTGTGTTCTCTAGCTATTTTCTTGAAGTGCCCTGACACAAGTGATACAGGCCCCAAGCTGCTTTTAAAACCTGTGTTAAGTCAGCAAGGAAATATAAAAGAAGAGCACCCTTAATATCAGCTTATAATTCCTGAGAACATTTATCTGCTTTCACAGAAAAGAAAGTCTTTTTACAGCATATGTTTATGCAATGACCAGATTATAAGCACAATTAATTAAATAATCAGATTTTACCCTTGATCCATTTGAAGTGCAGAATAAAATGGTATAGTCCAGAGCTTCTAAGATGGTCCCAAATTTCCGCCTCCTGACATTCCAAATCTTGTATAATTTTTTCCGCTTGTGATCCTTGCTTCTAAATAATAAAATCCTATATCATTGAGGAGACATACCTTCCGTTACTAAATTACAAAAGATTCTGACTTCCACAGTAGGTTCTCTCCCTTGTTGGTTTTGATGAAGCAAGTTGACACTTTGAAGAGGTTCAAGTGGCAAGATACTGAGAGTGGCTTCTGACCAACACCCAACTAGGAGTTGAGACCCTCTGGCCAATGCCCTAAAAACAACCACATCTTGCCAGCAATCACGAGTTAGCAATGAGGGGATAATCCCACATGAATGGGATTAGTTGTTCCTATAAAAGGACTAAATGAAGGGAATTTGCCATTTTTCTCCTGCTCTGTCCCTTCCACTATATGAGGACACAGCATTCCACCCCTCTGGAGGATTCAGCAACAAGGTGCCATTTTGGAAACAAAGAAGAACCTTTATCAGATCATCAAACCTGCTGGCATCTTGATCTTGAACTCAGCCTCCAGAATAGAGAGATAATAAACATCCATTATTTATAAATTGCCCAGTCTCAGATACTTTGCTATAAATACACTAATAGACTAAGATAGTTCCAACTCTGTTTTTCTCCTCAAAATGTGTTCTTTTCCTAACCAGTTCGGTGGTCATAGTGCTCTTTTGGGGGAGAATCTAGGAGGTGCCTGTTCTACCTGTTTGTGTTGTCTTTCAAGTATGTTTTGATCTATACTAGGCCCTAATTTGAACTTAGACACTTAAGTATAAATGTGGGTACTTTTTCTTGGATCTTTACTCTGCTATTGCCTTCTCATCTGCTTGTCAAATCTGAGATAGTTGGCTATGCAAGAGGGTTTACAGTAGATGAAATAATATTTTCATGTATTATCTTACCATGTATTACTACTTTATACCTACCATCTATCACATTTACAATATGGAAGGAGCAACAAAAAATAAGGCATATAAATCATTGTAAATTATGCATATTATTGATTATATATGTTTATTTTATATACCATATTTTGTTTCAAGAAAGAATGTAAGAAGTAACTAGACAGTGTAAATGTGTTGCATGAGAAGCATGAATAAGAACTATGAGAAGATAAGAAGGGGGAGAATTCATGCTAAGACGAGGGAAGGCAAGGCTGGGGTTAGGGGAGGTGGTACAGGAGGAGAAGTTTCCATGTAGTTCCTCCACTACATGAGTTATTAAACTGGCAAGAACTCCCTTCGTAAATCCCAAAGTCCAGACTCTCCATGCCAACTACATTGAGACTCCTGAGCACCAGTGATAACAATCATAGAATCTTGAATATATAGCTGCTCCCCTCCTCTTGGGCTTCAATACTCAATAAAACTTCACCAAAATCTTTAAATTTGAAAGGGCTGTCCCTCCTAAACCTGAGCACATGGTCAAGAATGATTTCTGCATTACAGAAGAAGAAGAAGAGAAAGAGGAGGAGAAGGAGGATGACTAGGGGAAGAAGAAAGTGAAAAAGGAGGAGGAAGAAGAGGAGAGGGAGGATAAACTACTTAACAGATTGATATTACCTAATATTTCCAACACCAAGCAAGCCCCCTACATTTATAACTGTCCTCTCAATCCCAGTAAAATAGGAACTAACCCTTATGTCCAAATCTAGAAATTCTCCTGTAATCTGAATCATAACTCACTGCCACATTGAAACATCTCATTCTGTCTACTCTCCATCCCCTCTCCTTGGTATTTGTCTTGCTTGGTATTAGCTATAGTTCCTGGATTTTGCTTTTCATTCTGCCATTGATTTTGAAAAACTCTTGGCCATTATTCTTTAAATATTCTTTTCTATACTTTCTTTTCATATTTTCTGATGTCCAACTATATATTTGTTACATCTTTGGAAAATGCCTCACAGTTCTTGAATGCTTTGTGCCATTTTTATTCATTCTGTCTTCTCTTTGAATCTTTGCATGGGATAGTCCTACTGACCTATCTTTAAGCTCACTGATTATTTCCTTAGCTGTGTCTAGTTTACCAATTAGATTATTAAAGGCAATCTTCATTTATGCCATAGAAGTTCTTAATTCTAGCATTTTCTTTAAATTATTTCTCAGAGTTTCTACCTCTCTGCTTTCAATGTCCATCTGCTCTTGATGTAGTCTACATTTTCTGTTAGAGCCCATAATATATTATTCATAGTTATTCTAAATAGCCTGCATGGCAATTTCACAATTTTTTCATATTTGAATCTTGTTCTCATGCATGCTTTGTCTCATCAGACTGTGATTTTCTTGCCTTTTAATATGCCATCTAATTTTCTATTGAACATCATGTATTAGAATTGAGATAAACAGGACTTTACTGTAAGGATTTGTGTTAATTTGACTAGAAATTGGATTACATTTAATGTTTCTTGTAGCTGCAGGAGCCAGAGGCTTCATACTACTTTAGTGTCTTTATTTTCATCTCCCATGTTGTTTTGCGATTCCCTCAGAACTCCTTCTTAGCTGGAGTTTGCATCCTGCAGCTCCTTCATCTGTTACACTGGAGACCTGTTAGGTGATGGCAACAAATGGGGAAAGGTAAGAATTCAGTAATATTGTAATTATCTTTCAGTTTTTGGTGGGCCTTTGACCTTCACAAATCTGTTTTGTTTTGTTTTGTTTTGAGTTTTCTCCCTTAGGGGAGGTAGGAAGGCAAGAGAGAGAGAGAGTCTGAGAACTGTCCTTCCTAGTGGGATTCTGCTATGGTAAGGTCATTTTTCCTGGAGTAGGCATTTGTTATGGAGAAGATCATGGGAACATTTCACGGTGGTTACTCTTCCCATTTCCTGCCAGAGACAGGATGAGATATTCCTTGACTTTTCAATATGAAAATCTGGTAGGTCTCCTGAAGTTAAAATTCACATTACTGTGGGAACTCCCCTAAGACTGTGGTCCCTATAAGTTTCTCACTCTCAAAGTACTCCACATTAAGCCTCCAGAATTTTTCAAAATTATCACTGAACTATTCTTACTAGTTTATGGCTTCAGCAGCTTCTGCTCCAGGTAAGATGTCTGCTGTGACTGTGTATTCACCCCAGATGTGGTGGTGGTGGTCTGCCCTGCAATCTAAATTATCCCTGCATCCAAGAACAGCCATTGCTTTAAAGTTTGTTCAGTTTTTTCTTGTTGTAAGGCTGAAAGTAACAACTTCTAACCACTTTACATGTTGAAGCTGACAAAAAAGTAGATTTTCTCTTAAATTTCAATCAAAATTTCAGCAAGTTGTTTTCCACATATTGACAAACTGATGCTAAATTTTCTATGCGGAGGCAAAAGACTCAGAATAGCCAACACAAAATTAAAGGAGAAGAACAAAGTCAAAAGTCTGACACTACCCAATTTCAAGACTTACTCTAAAGCTATAGTAATTCAGGCAGTGCAGTATTACAAAAGGAATAAACAAATAGCTCAATGGAAGGGAATAGAAAGTCTAGATAGACACACATAAATAGTATCAATTGATCTTTGACAAAAGATCATAAGCAATACAATGGAGAAAATATAGTCTTTTCAATCAATGGTGTTGGAATAACTGAAGTGTTTCACCTGCAAATAAATTTTTCTAGACACAGACCTCACATCTTTTACAAAAATTAGTTTGAATTAGATTATTGACTCAAATGTAAACTGCAAATCTAAAAAACTCTTCGAAGATAACGTAGGAGAAAATCTGGATAATCTTGGGTATGGTGCTATCTTCTGTATACGTCACCCAAGGATCCGTGTGTCAATGAAAAGAGTCAGACTCTAAAATGTTTGAAGAGATTTATTCTGAGCCAAATATGTGTGACTATGGCCCATGACACAGCCCTCAATAGGTCCTGAGAACATGTGCCCACGGTGGTCGGGGCACAGCTTGGTTTTATACTTTTAGGGAGGCATGAGACATTAATCAAATACATTTAAGAAATACATTAGTTTGGTCCAGAAAGGTGAGACAACTCAAAGTGGGCTGGGAGGGTGGCAATTCTAGGCTAGGCTATAGGTAAATTTAAACATTTTTGGTTGGTAATTGGTTGAGTTTGTGTCAAGACCTGGGATTGACAGAAAGGAAATATTCAGGTTAAGATAAAAGATTGTGGAGACCAAGGTTATTTTGAAGTCTTATAGTGGCTGCCCTGAGAGAGAATAGATGACAAATGTTTCCTACTCAGACCTTTAAAAGGTGCTAGACACAGCCAGGCATGGTGGTCCATGCCTGTAATCCTAGCACTTTGGGAGGCCAAGGCAGGCAGATCATGAGGTCAGGAAGTTGAGACCATGCTGGCTAACATGTTGAAGCCCCGTCTCTACTAAAAAAGTACAAAAAATTAGCTGGGCTTGGTGGCATGCACCTGTAGTCCCAGCTACTTGGGAGGCTGTGGCAGGAGAATCGCTTGAACCCAGGAGGCGGAGGTTGCAGTGAGCCGAGATTGCACCACTGCACTCCAGCCTGGTCACACAGAAAGACTCTGTCTCAAAAAAGAAAAAAAAAAAAAAAAAGTGCTAGAGTCTTAATCACTTCAGGATCGGGAGGGCCTGGAAGAAAAACATCTAGCTATGTTTACAGAGATTCTTTACAGATGCAAATTATCCCCTACAAAGGACAGCTTTTGAGGGCCATTTCAACATATGGCAAAGAAACATGACTTTCTTCTTTGTCACGTGACATTATGCCAGCGTCAGATTGGAAAGTCAGTCATGATATATAGGGTTAAATAAAACCCATCTGATGATAATGTATGGTTTGTATGGTATGACTCCCCAGACCCTTTAGATAGGAATTTGGGGAAAATTAAAACAATCAGAGCTTCGTCCTCATTTGGAAGAATTAACTGATAAGCTAAACTTCGTTAACATTAAAAATTTCTGCTCTTGATAAGATACTGCCAAGAAAATGAGAAAACAAGACAGTCTACTGAAAGAAAAAATTGCAAAACACATATCTGATAAAGGACTGTTTTCCAAAATATACAAAGACCTCTTTAACTCAATGATAAGAAAGAGAACAATCTAATTTAAACATTGACAAAGGACCTTAACAGACACCTCGCCAAAGACCTACACATGGCAAATAAGCATATGAAAAGATACTTAACATCATAGGTCATTAGGAAATTGCAGATAAAAACAACAGTGAACTACTATTACATACTTATTTTAATGGCCAAAATCCAAAGTACTGACAACACCACATGCTTGCAAAGGATGTGGAGCAAAAATAACCCTTATTCATTGATTATGGTAATGCAAAATGATATAGCTACTTTGGAATAAAGCTTGGCAGTTTCTTTCTTTCTTTCTTTTTCAAATAATTAATTATTTTTTTGAGACAGGGTCTCACTTTGTAACCCAGACTAGACCTCAACCTCCCAGGCTCAAACCACCCTCCAACCTCAGCCTCCCAAGTAGCTGGGACTACAGGCACATGCCAGCACATCGAGCTAATTTTATTTTATTTTCTATTTTATTTTATTTTAGTAGACATGGGGTCTCACTTTGTTGCCCAGGCTGATCTTGAACTCCTGAATTCAAGTGATCTCCGCTTCCCAAAGTGATGTTAGAGTAGGTACTTACACAGATATGAGCAGGGCAGGAGAGAGCTCCTGCCAGGAATGTCAGGCAACCATCAGGTGATGGAGAGGCAGTTGTTAAACTGTCTCTCTGAAATGATGATTTGTTGCAGCTGGTGTCAGGGCAAAGCCATGCTCCCAATAGATAGAAAACACCTGGAGCCGGTGATCAGCAGTTTCCTGATAAGATCTCAGGAGTTGGGTAAGTGGGCTCAACTATGCAAACTAAGAGACAATAATAGTGGATTATGACCTTCCTCTGGGGGCATTCGACTGGTAAAGGAAAATCACCCCTAGAAAGCATGAGCACAGCCTCAGTAAATGCACTATGCATTCGGTCACTCTCCTAAGTGCAGACCCACACACTACGCATTCAGCAGTTGAGCAACAGCCCTCCCCATAGAAAAATTGAGGGAAGAGAAACACAAACCCTGAAACTAAGCCAATATATAAAACCCCAAGTCAAGGGCTGAATGGGGTTCTTGGACCTCTCAATTCACCCTCTCGGGCCTCTTCCAAATGTACTTTGCTTGCTTTTGCTCCAGCTCTAAAACTTTTACAGAAACTCTTACTCCTGATCTAAAACTTGTTTTGGTCCTATGTGTGTCTCTGTACGTGAGATGGGTCTCCGGAATACAGCACAAGGATGGGTCTTGACTCTATCCAATTTGCCAGTCTGTGTCTTTTAATTGGAGCATTTAGCCTATTTACATTTAACGTTAATATTGTTATGTATGAATTTGTTCCTGACATTATGATGTTAGCTGGTTATTTTGCTCGTTAGTTGATGCAGTTTCTTCCTAGCATCGATGATCTTTACAATTTGGCATGTTTCTACAGTGGCTGGTACCGATTTTTCCTTTCCATGTTTAGTGCTTCCTTCAGGAGCTCTTGTAGGGCAGGCCTGGTGGTGACAAAATCTCTCAGCAAAATACCATTTGACCCAGCCATCCCATTACTGGGTATATACCCAAAGGATTATAAATCATGCTGCTATAAAGACACATGCACACGAATGTTTATTGCGGCACTATTCACAATAGCAAAGACTTGAAACCAACCCAAATGTCCAACAATGATAGACTGGATTAAGAAAATGTGGCACATATACACCATGGAATACTATGCAGCCTAAAAAATGATGAGTTCATGTCCTTTGTAGGGACATGGATGAAGCAAACTATTGCAAGGACAAAAAACCAAACACCGCATGTTCTCACTCATAGGTGGGAATAGAACAATGAGGTCACTTGGACACAGGAAGGGGAACATCACACACTGGGGCCTGTTATGGGGTGGAGGGAGGGGGGAGGGATAGCATTAGGAGATATACCTAATGTGAATGATGAGTTAATGGGTGCAGCAAACCAACAGGGCACGTGTATACATATGTAACAAGACTGCATGTTGTGCACATGTACCCTAGAACTTAAAGTATTAAAAAAAAAATTTTGCCTTGGTCTTTCCCTCTGCCTTAAACCTACTTTCTCCCTAGGCCAAATTCTTTCCTCAGAGGCGGCAAGGATCAAACTTGCTGCAGACTGGTATGGATTCATCATTGATAACATTGAGATGACAAGTGTGAAGCCTCTGTACCTTACTGGTAGTTTCTTACAAAACTAAATATTACTGTTAACATACAATCCAACAATCCTACTCCATGATATTTGCTCAAATGTGTTAAAAAGTGTGTCTACACAAAATCCTGCCCATGGATGTTTATAGCAGCTCTATTCATAATTGTCAAAACTCATAAATAATCAAGATGTCCTTAAATAGGTGAATGAGTAAATAATATCCAGAAAATGTAATGTTATTCATTGATAAAAAGAAATGAGCTATTAAGCCATAAAAAGATATGGAGAAATCTTAAACATATATTACTGGTTAATTCATGTATTAAATATATTTCTCCATAAACAGCTAAGTGGTATATATTGTTTATCCAGAGGTCATCAAACATTCCCATTATGTCCCTCCCACATTACCCAGAGCACTTGACTCATAATGGGCTCTCAATATATATTTGTTGACTGAATGGATACATGTGTATAAAAAATGTCATTACTCTCCTCTGAACCATGCCTTGAGACATTTTAAATATTCCAAAAAGTAACTACAAAAGTACCATAATAAATGTGACAATCATGTTTAATGATAGCCAGAATAATTACTCTCATCACCTAAATAAAACACATGGCAGTAGAAGAATAATAGCCTAACTATGCAGGAGATCATTCGCACATATGTATTCATGCAGTCATGGTGGCACATTGCTTATTTTGCAAACATATCTCAGTAGTTCTGCATGAGCTCATTTCTATGAAAAGTTAAAGCCCTACATTTTCTGCTGCATATTTATTTGGAACATTTTAATAATTCAAATAAAATACTATTTATTTTACTAGATTTTGAAAAAATCAATGTCATCTATAAAATTTTTACCTGTCAATAAATAGTTACATCGATGACAGGTGACAAACACACCTTTATCAGAACAGGCATTAAATTCTAGTGTCAGGCAAAGGAGAATGTAAGAAAATCTCAGACAATGTGTCTATGGAAGCAAAGTGTTTACAGAAATGACTGGACAAGTGGTCTTTCATCCGAGTTTCACTACAATTCAATCTTATATTAACTTCTCAGGCCAAGCAACAACTGCTCAATCACATGGCTGTGTGATCACAGGAATTGGCTTTTAATTTCTGTAGGATAACAGTATTTTGGTAAAAAGAATATTTGAGCAATAGAATAAGCTACTCAGGGAAACTCTGAGAAAACAATAATTAGAAATGTTGAGCTAAGGCAATTGTTCTTTGATGGGAAGTTTGGGCAGAGGGAGAGAAAGTAAGCTCCTGTGTCAAGGAGATAATTGAAGAACACTACATCAGTGTTTCAGAACAATTACCTCTCAGAACAGAATCCATTGCGGTGGACTGGTTAGTAACTATTTTAAAGCCTGAACACAAACTCTTGTGGCACAGAAATTTTCTTAAATGTGACAGAGTCAGAATATTCTGAATATTTTAAATACCTTTCAGAATTTTCTGAAAGAATATTAAGTGTTTAACATTTGTTCCCAATTCACCAGTTAAAAAATGGTATATTTGTCTCCCTGACAAACTCACTCTTCCTCTTCTGCTCCACCTCCTGAGATGGAATTTGGATGCCGCATGTCACTTGGATTAGTTAGTGTAAGCTAGGTTGTCCTAATAAATAGAACCAAAATGCAAATGGCTCAATTACAACAGGCATTTATTTATCACTTCTCTAACACTCAAAGGCTGGTGAGCCTAGTGGGCCATTGATTCTCCTCCAGGCATTCAGGCCACTCTCATCCAATGGCTACACCACTCGTCCTCTGCAGATAGCTAGCAGGAAGAACATCTAGGAAAGTCTCCTGATTTCTTACTATTCCCATCCCAGGGTGACTATTCCTTGATGCCCTAAGTAGAAAGTTGTCCTAGTTTATGTTTTTCAAGAGTTATGAGATTTTGTAAAGAACTTCATTGTAATTGAAAAGGTTACAACTGTTCAACATCTTTAGAAAACAAAACTCAATAACCACATTTTTAAAATTTCCACATATATGTACTGTTCTTAATAAATAAACAAAATATCTATGGGTTACGTGATGCTTTTATAATCATTCAAATTAAGACAAGCAAACTATAGCCTTTCTTTTACTTATGAAAGTTAGACAATTTTTGCATTTATACGTCTTCTCACCTCCACTCGGTTCACCTATTGTTAGTATCACCCATGAATGTGGTACCTTTGTTACAGCCGATGAACCAATATTGATACATTATTATTAACTAAATTCCATAGCTTACCTTGGCATTTACTCTTTATATTGTACAGCACTATGAGTTTTGACAAATGGGCAATGTCATTTATCCACTCTTAAAGTAGCATACAGAGTAATTTCACTGCCTCAAAAACCCTCTGTGCTCTGCTTATTCGTCCCTCCCTTTTTCCCAATTCCTGGCAACCACTATTCCTTTTACTGTCTCCACAGTTTTCCCTTTTCCAGTATGTCCTGTGGTTGGAATAATACAGTATACATCCTTTTTAGACTGGCTGCTTTTACTATAAAATACGTATTTACATATCTTCCATGTCTTTCCACAGCTTGATAGCTTATTGTTTTGTTGTTGGTGATTTATATTCCATAGAATGGAGGTAGCAGTTTGTTCATCTGCCTAGTGAGGTATATTTGGTGAGTTTCCATTTTTGACAATTATGAATAAAGCTACAATAAATATCCATGTGCAAGTTTTTGTGTGGACATAACTCATTTGAGTTAATACCTAGAAGCTGATTGTTTTCAAAAGTGACTGTACCATTTTGCATTCCCACTAGCAATGAATGAGAAGTCCGGGTGCTCCACATCTTCACCAGAATTTGATATTGTCCGTTTTCTTGGATTTAACTATTGTAAAAAAATGGTAGTAATTGAGGCTACAGTTACCAAAACAGTACAGCACTGGTACAAAAACGGACACATAAGCCAATGGCACAGATTAGGGAACTCAAAAATAAGACCGCACACCTACAACCATCTGACCTTCAAAAACTCGACACAAATAAGCCATGGAGAAAGGATTCCCTATTTAACAAATGGTGCTGAGAGAACTGGCTAGCAATATGCAGAAAAATGAAATTGGACCCCTTCTTCACACCTTATACAAAAATTAACTCAGGATGGATTTAAAGACTTAAATGTAAAACCCCAAACCATAAAACCCCTAGAAGAAAATCCAAGCAATACCATTCAGAATATAGGCACAAGCAAAGATCTCCTGATGAAAATGCCAAAAGCAATTGCAACAAAAGCAAAAATTAACCAATGGGGTCTAATTAAACTAAAGAGCTTCTGCACAGCAAAAGAAACTATCATCAAAGTGAACAGACAACCTACAGAATGGGAGAAAATTTTTGCAATCTTTTCATCTGGCAAAGGTCTAATATCCAGAGTCTACAAGAAACTTCAACAAATTTACAAGAAAAAACAAACAGCTCCGTTAAAAAGTGAGCAAAGGACACGAACAGACACTTCTCAAGTCAAGAAACAAAGGTGCCAGCAAGGTTGTGGAGAAAAAGGAATGCTTATACACTGTTGGTGGGAGTGTAAATTTGTTCAACCACTGCAGAAGATAGTGTGGGGATTCCTCAAAGATCTAGAAGCAGAAATACCATTTAACCCAGTAATCTCATTACTGGGTGTATACCCAAAGGAATATATGTTGTTTTATTATAAAGAAACATACACGTGTATGTTCACTTTAGCACTATTCACAATAGCAAAGACATGGAATCAATCCAAATGCCCTTCAATGATAGATTGGATAAAGAAAATATGGTACACATAACACCATGAAATACTATGCAGCCTTAAAAAGGAATGAGATCATGTCCTTTTCAGGGACACAGATGGAGTTGGAAGCCATTATCCTCAGCAAACTAACGCAGGAACAGAAAACTAAACACTGAATCTTCTCATTTATAAGTGGGAATTGAACGATGAGAACACATGTACACATGGGTGGGAACAGCACACACTGGCCTGTCATGGGAGGGGGTGAGGGTAGAGAGAGCATCAGGAAGAATAGCTAATGAATGCTGGGCTTAATACCTCGGTGATGGGTTGATCTGTGCATCATGGCTTCTGTGCATCATGGCATACGTTTACCTCTGTAACAAACCTGCACATACTGCACATGTACCCTGGAACTTAAAATTTGAAGAAAAAAAGTGAAAAAAATTAAAAATGGGTAGTAATTATTTTAATTTGCAATTATCTAATAATATATAATATTGAACATATTTTATATGTTTATTTACCATCTATATATTTTCTCTGATGGTGTGTCTATTCAGATATTTGTTGATTTTTTTAAATGGGTTATTTATTTTCTTACTGTTAAGTTTTAATAGTTCTCTGTGTATTATGGATACAGGTTCTTTATCAGACACACGTTTTATAAATATTTTCTCTGGAGTCATGGTTTCTGTTTTCATTTGCTTAGAGCAGAAGTTGTAACTTGTTTTCCTCCCTCCTCCCAACCATATTTTACTTTTAATGAAATCCTACTTACTAATTTTTTTCTTTCATAGATTATGTGTTTGGTGTCATATCTAAAAAGTCACCACCAAACCAATGGTCATTAGATTTTTTGTCTCTATTGTCTTCTAGAAGTCTTATAGTTTTGAGTTTTACATTTAGTTCCATCCATTTCTGGCCCCTGCTGTATTTTGATTATGGAATTTGTTTAGTTCAGGAATGATCAACTGTGTCAGTGCCCCTCAGTGGCTATTTTGTGACATTATGGTGTCATAGCTGGGAGTGAAGTGCTACTGACATCCAAAGTAGAGGTTAGGAATGCTGCTAAGCATCCTACAATGCACGGAGCAGTCCCTCACATAAAAGGGTTGTCTGGCCCACATATCAACGGTGCCCAGGAAGAAGAACACTGGTCTAGTGCATATCACATAGCATTGCATTGCAGTGAGATATACATTCTCTGTTTTATGTATTACTCCACTAATTTTTTAAGGAAAACATTTGCTTCGCATTTATCTTTGTATCATGCAGCTCCCCACGCATAGAGCCTTACAATTTGTAAAAATTTAGTAAATGGTTATCACAAATTAATGTATATTTTTAGCCTTGAAGCAATTAAGTCACCACAATGGAAGAAACAGATTAGATAAACTCATGAAACTGTGAAGATATTTAACATTTAACTAATGCATTTTGCTGTCTTTAAATTAATTGATCACTACTAAATATCACAACATAATTTGAAGAAAATGTAAGCTGTGCTGATGGCAGATTGTAAAAATCTTAAGATTTATAATATAAAAATTATACATCTTAGACTTCTGGTTTAAGCTGCTACATATGAAGAGCATGTAAGTTGTCAATCCTGCCCTTAAAAGAATGAAACCTAAACAAACTGAAAATTAACAACTTTTTCGAGCCCATCAGAGAACTGAGGTTTCAAGGCAAACTGTCACCCCCAAAATCAGCAGGAACAGATGAATCTAGAGAGTGATAGCTGACATCTGCTTACCTGGAGCAGAAGCAAATGGAGCTATAACCTTCTAGGAACACTAAAATGGTAATTTTGTCTAACTTCTGGAACCTGTGTGTGGACTGGCATGAGGGTGAGAAACTTGTGGGGCTACAGTCTTAGGGAGCATTCCATGCTTTTTTGCATTTTACTTCCAGCAAATCCAGCAGGATTTCACAATACAGAGTTAAGGAAAATTCCTTCCTGTCTCTCCCAGGGTAGGGGAAGAGCAAACACTGTGAAAGAAAACCAGAATTCTCCAAAAGGCAGTCCTACTCTCTAAGGGAAATACATTACCAGATCCAATAACATATGGTGTCCTTCAGATTATATGTTTGATACTGTTATTTAAAGAGTCAAAATTACTGATTTTTTTTTCAAAGAAACGGCTTTGTCTCATTGATTTGCTCTATTCATTTCTTGTTTTCCACTAAATTAATTTTTCCTTTAATGTTTATATTTATTGTCTTCTGCTTACTTTGTATTTAATGTACTCTCCTTTTCCTAGGTCCTAAAGTGGAAGCTCAGATTATTACCTTTTGAACTTTCTCTTTTTCTAATACACACATTAACACTATAAAGTTTCCTCTAAATACTGCTTACGCTGCTTCCCACAAATGTGGATAAGTTGTATTTTCATTTTTGTTTAGTTCAAATTTTAAAATTTTATTGAAAATTTTTTTAACACGTGTTATTTAGAAGTGTCTTGTTTAATCTCAACATATATTCGGATTTTCCTGTTATCTTTCTGTTACTAATTTCTAGTTTAATCCCATCATGATCTGAGAGCATACTTAGTAAGATTCAGAATTTTTTAATTTGTTAAGGCATGTCTTATGGCACAGAATGAGATCTGTCTTGGTGGATGACCCATGTGAGCTAGAGAAGAAAGTGAATTAAGCATGGACAACTTAGTGAGACCACTTCTCTACAAAAGGTAAAAAAAAAAAAAAAAATCACCAGGTGTGTGACTGACACCTGTAGTCCCAGCTACTCAGGAGGCTGAGGTGGGAGGATTGCTCAAGCCCAGGAGTTTGAGGCTGCAGTGAGCTATGATCATGCCAGTGCACTCCAGCCTGGGTGACAGAGCAACACCCTGACTCAGACAAAAAAAAAAAAAAAAAAAGGAATGTGAATTATGCTGTTATTGAATTAAATATTTTATAAATTTCAATTCACTCAAGATGACTGATGGTGCTGTTCACTTCACATATGTCCTTAGTGGATCTGTCAGTTACTGATGGAGGGAGTTGAAATCTTCAATTATTTGTCTATTTCTCCTTGATGTTCTGTTTTTGCTTCACAAATTTTGACAGGTTGTTCTTTAAGGGTTGTTATGCATGCTTGGAGAATTGACCCCTCGTTATTATGTAATGTTCCTCTTTAATCTTTGAGTTTTTTTCTTAAGTCAGCTTAGTCCAAAATTAATAGTTACTTTAGTCTTTTTTTTATGATTAGTGTTAGCACAGTTATTTTCCCGTATTACTTTATTTACAACTTATCAAAATCTTTCCATTTGAAGTGGATTTCTTGTTAGACAACATACAGTTGCATCTTTGTTTTTCTCCTATTCTGATAGTCTCTGTTGTAATTGGCATATTTAGGCTATTCATGTTTAATGTGATAATTGCTATAGTTGGATGAATGTCTACCATATATTTGTTACTGCTTTTAGGAATTTGCTGTCCTTTTATTTGTTTGTTTTGTATTCCATTATTTTTCTGCCTTATCTGGGTTTTTTTTTGTTTTTTTCTGGGGGGCGGTGGGGGACAGAGTCTCACTCTGACACAGGCAAGAGTGCAGTGGCGAGATCTCAGCTCACTGCAACCTCCGCCTCCCAGGTTCAAGCGATTCTCCTGCCTCAGCCTCCCGAGTAGCTGGGACTACAGGCATGTGCCACCATACCCAGCTATTTTTTTTTTTTTTTTGTATTTTTAGTAGAGATGGGGTTTCACCATATTGGCCAGGATGGTCTCCATCTTTTGACCTCATGATCCGCCCACCTCGACCTCCTAAAGTGCTGGCATTACAGGCGTGAGCCACTACACCTGGTTTTAATTGAGAATTTTGTGTGATTCCACTTTCTTTCCTCTCTTAGCATATCAATTACACTCATTTACTTTTTTTAGTGGCTTTCTTAGAGTTCGCAGTATACATTTACAACGAATTTAATTGTGCATTCAAATAACACTATGCTTCTTCCTAGGAGAGCACGTACTTAAAAGAGTAGTCTCAATTTCCCTCTCCTGTTCTTTATAAAGTTGCTGTTATTCATCTCATTTATCAATAAGCTAAAATCACAGAATATATCACTCCTATTAGTCTGAACAAACTATTATCTGATAGATTAAGAATAAACTATTTTATTTTACTTTTATTAATTATTTTTCTAATACTCTTCTCTTCCTTTCATTATGTAAATCTGAGTTTCTAACCAATGTATATTTTCTTCTCTTTGAAGAAATCCTTTTAACATTTCTTGCAAGGTAGCTCTATTGATGCCAAATTCCCTTACTGTTTTATGTATTCTAATTTATTTATTTATTTATTTTGAGACGAAGTCTTGCTCTGTCCCAGGCTGGAATGCAGTGGCATGATCTCTGCTCACTGCAACCTCCACCTCCTAGGTTCAAGTGATTCTCCTGCCTCAGCCCCACAAGTAGCTGGCATTACAGGTGCCCGCCACCACGCCCGGCTAATTTTTGTATTTTTAGTAGAGACCGTGTTTCACCATGTTGGCCAGGCTGGTCTTGAACTCTTGACCATGGGTGAACTGATCCACCTGCTTTGGCCTCCCAAAGTGCTGGAATTACAGTTGTGAGCCACCAGGCCTGGCCAGTGTTTCATTTTTCTACATTTTGAGAAGGCTTTTATTTTCCTGTGTTCCTTCCACATCTATGCCAGCTTATTTCAAGGTTTTCTCTTTATTTTTGATTTTTTACAATTTGAATACAATACACTAGGTGCAATTTTATTTTTTGCTTTTTTGATTTGGGGTCATTTCAGATATTTATCTTGTTTGATATGCTCTGAGATTCCTGTATTTTGTGTCTGTCATTACTTTTGGAAAACATTTCAGTGTGATAATTTCAATTTTTTTTCTCTCCCTTCTTTTTCTACCATTCGCATTATACATATGTTATACCTTTTGAGATTATCCCACAATTCTTGACTGTCCTGGTTTTTTGTTCTGGGTTTTATTTTTCATTCTTTTTGTCTTTGCATTTGATTTCACAAAGTTTTTATCGATGTATCATAAAGCTCACTGATTATTGCTTTTGCTATTTTCAGTCTCCAAATGAGCCCATCACAGGCATTCGTCATGCCTGTAATACAGTGTTTTTTATTAGTAGGATTTCCTTTTGATTCTTTCTTAGAGTTTTCATCTCCCTGTTTATATTAATGATATGCTTTTGCATGTCATCCACTTTTCCCATTCTGGCCCTTAGCATACTAGTCGTATTTAAATTGAAATTATTTTAAATTATTGGTCTGATAATTATAGTATCTCTGCCATATCTAAGCCTGGCTCTTAACCTTGCTGCATCTCTTCAGATTATGTTTTTCTATTGCATGCCTTGTGATTTTTGTGTTGAAAGACAGACATGTTGTGCTGTGCAATGGAAACAGGTAAAAAGGCCTTTAACATGAGATTTTATGTTTCTTGGGCCAGAAGTTAGGCAGTGTTTACTGTTTGCTGTAGCTGTAGATATCAGAGGCTAAAATTCTTCTGGTGCCCTTGTTTTTTCTTGCCTCTTGTCTTTGAGGTTCCCTAGATAATTCCGAAGTGACGTCCGTCATCTGGAGTAGTACCCAGGGTTCTTGTCTCACGTCAAGGAAATCAAGGACATGGACACACAAGGAGTGATGTTAAGAGTGGAGATTCAATAGATGAAAGAAAGACAAAAGCTCCCTCTCCTGCAGAGTGGGAGGGGCTCCTGAGTGGGTCTTCCGCTTCCATGGTGAAATGCATGGGGTTTTATAGATGAGTTTGAGGAGGCGGTGTCTGATTTGCACAGGGCACAGAGAATTGCTTAAACCAGGTGTGCCATTTACATAGCACAAAAAGAACCTGGCCATCCCACCCTAGTCTTTTATTACGCAGATGGGGTCCCTATCTGGCCAGCGCCATGTTGCCTGCTTCTTTACTGCACATGTGGCAACAAAGAAAAGGGAAGATCGAGCCTCCATGTTAAACAAGCCTGGCCCCCAGGTAACTTTTTCTATTGGCACAGGTGCCAGCATTCACCCATGCAAGCTTCCAGCTTGCTTATCTATTTCTGTAGCTTAAATTTATATGCTGCTCTTTGGGGACTACTTTTTGTTAAAAGGGAAGCCTTGTGAAGGACTCTCTTACCCTCACTAACTGCCCAAATAATTTATTTTTAGCTCCTGTATCAGTTCATCTTAAATAAGGTCTGAGATGTGCAGTTTTGTGCAATGTAATGCCCAGTCACAGAGGCCCTGTTGAGGTAGTAATAAGCTGTGAAAGGAAGGTAAAGCATTCTGTGGGCCTGTAATTTGTTCTCAGGATTTCAGTGAGCCTTTGTCCTTGGGCTGTGACCTTCCCAATTGCTTCTCAGTCTGTTCCCCATGCTGGATGAAATAGAAAGGCTGGAGAGGTCTGGAATTGGGTAATCCCCTCTCCCAGGTTGGTTAGGCACTGGTAAAATCCAAGTCAGTTACGTTTTAGATAAAGAACTCTTCTTGAAAGTATGCTTTTGCTAAGGAGAGCAGAATACTTGGGGCATTATCTATCTATCTATCTATCTATCTGTCTGTCTGTCTGTCTGTCTGTCTATCTATCTATCTATCTATCTATCTATCTATATGCTTTTATTTTTTTTGAGATGGAGTCTTGCTCTGTCGCCCAGGCTGGAGTGCAGTGGTGCAATCTTGGCTCACTGCAAGCTCCGCCTCCCGGGTTCATGCCGTTCTCCTGCCTCAGCCTCCCGAGTAGCTGGGACTACAGGCATCCGCCACCATGCCCGGCTAATTTTTTGTATTTTTAGTAGAGATGGAGTTTCACCATGTTAGCCAGGGTGGTCTTGATCTCCTGACCTCATGATCTGCCCACCTCTGCCTCCCAAAGTGCTGGGATTACAGGTATGAGCCACCGTGCCCGGCCTACTTGGGACATATTTTTAAATGGTTAGTTTTTCCTTCCCCCCTGCCAAAAACATAAAGACATTTTCTCTTGGCTTCATCCTGAGAACCTGGTAGACATTTCTCTTTCCCACACCAAACTCTAGAGTGAGCTGGAGTTGGGTATTTCTGTTTTCCTAAGTTAGTTAGGCTCTGGTAAAACCCCAGTCTATTAGGCTTTGGTGAAATAGTTTCTTTTGATAGCAGGCCATGGTAAGAACTGAATGCTCTTGGCTTATTTAAAAGTGGCTATCCCCAATCCCACCTCTCTCTGGAAGCACAAAGGTATTTTTCTCCAGTGTGCACTGTGAGAATCTGGTAGGGTTCTTGGAGATAGAACTCAGGAAAGTGAGGTTAAGGAATCTGCTTAAGACTGGCACCCGTGGAGGTTTGCATCCTCAGGCTTGTCCACCTGAATTGCCTTCAGCAATTCATTAATTATACTTTAAATTTTCCTTCCTTGGTACTGTCTCCAGAATCTGACTTCTGCTCCAGTGAGCTGAGGTTATCTGTAATCACCCGTCGCTCCAATTTTGGGGGCAGTAGTCTCTCTTGTGACCTCAATTCTATGATGGGCCTAAGAAAAGTTGTTAATTTTTAGTTTGCTCAGCTTTTTCTGTTGTGAGGACAGGAATGATGATTTCCAAGCTTCTTCTACGTCAGACTCAAAATGAATTCTTTATTTATTACTTGCTTTTTTACCTGCATACTATCATGTAATACCAAATGTGAATAACATTCATAATATGAATAATATTCATATTAAATATTAGAAAAGGTGGTTAGAAAGATACCATTCTTCATACAGATTACTAATTCCTCAAAGGTGAGAAAGCCTGAGCAGCTTATGTCAAGCAGAAATATGTATCATTAATTTTTCATGGCTAAAATTATTGATTCACCTTTGTGAACATTTCTCTGGCATTAAATATATTAAAAATAATGCAGGCCGGGCGCGGTGGCTCACGCCTGTAATCCCAGCACTTTGGGAGGCCGAGGAGGGTGAGTCACGAGATCAGGAGATCGAGACCATCCTGGCTAACACGGTGAAACCCCATCTCTACCAAAAAAATACAAAAAATTAGCCGGGCGTGGTCGTGGGCGCCTGTAGTCACAGCTACTCGGGAGGCTGAGGCAGGAGAATGGCGTGAACCCGGGAGGCGGAGCTTGCAGTGAGCTGAAATTGTGCCACTGCACTCCGGCCTGGGCTACAGAGCGAGACTCCGTCAAAAAAAGGAAAAAAAAAAAAA